>NW_007260124.1:205272-358409 GCF_000164805.1 Carlito syrichta
GGTGGATTCCAGGTTCTTGCTATTGTGAACAATGCTGCGATAAACATACGTGTGCAGGTGTCTTTTTTGTAGAGTGATTTGTGTTCTTCCGGATATATTCCCATTAGGGGGATTGCGGGGTCGTATGGGAGGCAGATGTTTAGAGCTTTTAGAAATCGCCACACTGCTTTCCACAGAGGTTGCACTAGTTTACACTCCACCAACAGTGTAGAAGTGTTCCCTTTTCTCCACACCCTCTCCTAGGATGCTTGGGAGATAGTGCTTTGTGTGCATGTGTCCTGCAACTCAGAACAAATTCCACCCTCTTGCAGTGCTCACCCCCATTAACAGAACTCACTGAGCATGCATTTGAACGATGCTGCAGGTCATTTATGTGGCCACAGGTGGATCATCTCCTTGGGTCTCAGTTTCCTTATCTGTGAGATGAGAGGTTGGTACTAGATTGATCTCCAGGCCTCTTTTGTTGGACAGTCCTTTGATCTTATTTTGCTGTACATAATTCCATGATGAGGGAGAACTGGTTTGAGGGAGAAGAGTTTTCTTCACTTTCTAAAGATGTCACTACATCAACTGTTTTTCTCTTATTAGCATACTTTGCCTTAAGATTCCATTGGTTGAGGAACAAGAGATCAAATTTGCATTGATTTTTGTCCAGAAAAATACATCTGTTAGCCTGTTTTGAGGATATTTTCGCCAAGAGTGGTCCTGAGGTTTCTCTTTCCTGCCGGCCTCTGAGGACACAGCCATGTTTCATTGTATGACTTTAATCAGGTGGTAATGGCTTTGCCTCATCTCAGGAAGACAGTGCCATCTTTCACTGACACTTGGGCTGTTGACTTGTTGGTTTTATTTTGCTGTCTAATTTTCTAAATTGCAGAATGATTTTTCAACACTGCCTGGACAGAAATACCAGCCCACAGGCACTCACACCACAGGGTTTTACAAAAAGTACAAGCTGGTTGGGGCTAATTTTCCTTTTTGAGTAGGTACCCTCTTTGCTTCTGGTTCCCCCATGGCCATTCTTGCGGGTGACTAGCACCAGTGGTCTCTCCCTTTCAAACACCCTCTGCCCTTTCTTGTTTGTGATGTTCTCATCCTATTTGGACATTTAAATTTCTCCTCTGAGTTGGATAGCACAGTCAGAGCCTGGGGAGACACAGTCCCAAAAGGCAGTATTCACTATTGCCTGTGAGCTGTATTGCACTTTTGAGGCTCAACATCTCCTGCCCAATTCTCAGCTTGGTCTTTCTACCAAGGGACTAGGGCATTTGATTCCTCATGAGTCCACAGTGGGGCTACAGGAGGTCTGTGTGACCCAATACTCTGTGACAAGTTGTTTGCGCAAATGTGGCGTCCAAGGGGATGCAAGGATGGTAAATCTTATTGGTTATCTAAGATTTATCTCCTCACAGTTCCCAGCTCTCAGCACACCCAATAACCCACCAGGACAGACACCTGGATCTGACAGACCCAGGCACAGTCCTCTGTAGTTAGTTTAGCTGCCGTAAAGTCTGGGGGTAAGTGTTGTGCTGCTCACATGACTCTGTGCCAGTCGGGATATCTGGTTTCTTTCCTCCATATTTGTTTCTATCCCAGAACACGGAGCAACGTAACTATGTGTTGGGCTGGTCCTACAAAGGGTCACTTTATTTATTTTTAACTGAAATAGCTCTTACAGCATGATGGCATTTGACTGAGGGTGACAGGAATCATTACAGTAGTAAAAAGAGGGGAGCTTCGTTTCCCCTCAGAAGCACCCTGAGGTGGAACACTGCCTTGGGCCAGCAGATTGACTTGCTTGGGGTCCGGCTCATTCTGTCCTTCTGCTCGGCTGTCCTTGGCAGCTCTGGCTCCTTCCTCATCACGTCACATTGAGATGGGAATATGGACCCCAGCCTGGCTCTTCCTCACGATTTGGGCTTTTGCTGCCCTTGCTGGTCACTGCTCTGCCACCTTTTGTGACAATCCAACCGCTTTGGAGCCTGGGCCATCAATCACCTCAGCCTCATCCTGTCCCTGCCAGTCGTCATGGTGTTTGCGGCTGCCTGGTATCGTTCCCTAGGGCCAGAACATCTGTTCATGACCTCATCGCCAGCCTGCCTCCTGCATCCATGGAGATGATTCGTCCGGCTCTAAATCTTCAGGGTTTACAGGTCCCTGGTGCTGTCTATACTGACAGTGCACCTTACTTTGGGGGTCCATTCATTCATCAGACTCACTCCACCTCACACGGTGTGTCTCCAAGTGCCCTGTGACCTCACTTCTTTCGACTTTCTTTTCTTCACCCCAGATACTCCCTGATTCCTACTAAATCTGTTCTTTTCACGAAGAGGCCTGCCCAACCTCCAGTTTCTCTGAAGCCCCGGTGGCTTCACCTCCACCCTCACCAGCCCCCCGTCCTGTTCTTTTCCAGTCAACTGTTCCTGGTTCCACCACAGACAGCAAGGCCAACTGTAGCTCTTATAGGGTCATGCTCCATGACTTTGGCTTGTCCTGATTGTCAACTCTGGAAGCTCACACCTTATTTCCCACAATGGCCATTTGGACTATCACCCAAGCATCCTAAAATAATTAACACTTCACCTTCTTTTACCCTCAGCGCCATCGCCGCCTTTCAGTGAGCTTCCATCTCACCGAAGATGCCAGAGTCCTGCTCCAGCCAGGTTCAGGGTACACCAAAGGTGGAGATGGCATCGGCGATTGGGGGAAGAAGAAAGAGAGAGAGAGAGAGAGAAAGAAAGAGACTGGACTCCGGTCTAGTGCAGAAGCGATGTGTGTTATTGGGAATTACAACGGGTCTTTTATACACAAAGTCAGATGTGAGAGGGGCGTCCCCCACCCACCAGAAACTTTAATCCATGAAAACTTAATCAATAATTGCCTTTAACCCCTTTTCATATGATAATCTTAAAATCCCATAACAAAGGATAACCTAATCTGTGACTGACATATTCTATAAACCTTTTTCATCCTAAGCTGATTGATTTATGCCAAGTTAAACAATTCTATAGAAGCTTAAGTATTTACTTTACAAATGAAAGTGGCCCATCCCAGAATGTTTGGAATGTGGCCCAGTCCAAAGTTCACAGTGGGCTACCTGCAAGTAATCTAGCTGCATTCTTTCAATAGAATGGCTGTCTTCTAAAACTATATTCTACACAATTTACATGTTATTCAACTTCAGTGAATCCTGAGATCACAACCCAGAAGCCTGTGACCAATACTAAGGCTCTTAGATGTGACCCAAGTTTGAATTGCAAGTTGTGTGAAAGCCGAAACTGCAGTTTGTGGAAGAATGGGAGCAATGAGCTTCTAAAGTGAGCTTGTGTTCATCTTGGTTTCAGAGTTTTTATGTTTGATCTTATAGGAGCTTAATCAGGTTAGTACTGAGTACAAAGGGGGAGAAAATGGGGTCAATAGCTCCCGAACGCATCCTAGTGGTCTCGGGGTCAACGGCCCTTCCTGATCCCTAACGCTCAGTGGGCCTCCATGGCTGGCTCCCAACATGAAGAGGCACTGACAACTGCCCCCACCACACCCCTCGCCTGGCTTAAGGCTGTTGGATGCAGAATGGACACAGGGCCAGCGAGCCCTGGCCTGCAGGAAGATGGAAGGGTGAGTGTCAATACCGCCAGGATTTGAGACCTCAGACACTAGAGAAAGGTCCTAGTTCAAGAGAAAGAGCTAAGCTGAGCTAATGTGGTGGCAATTTAGCAAAATGAGCAAGCCAGGAGGCCCAGACAACAAAGATGTGAGAACAGCCCAGAGAGGCACGGGACTGCAGAGGCCGTTAGGGGAGGCTGCTGGAGTCTTTACCGGGCACACAAATCGGAAGAAGCAGAAGGCCTGCAGATGTGAGCCTTGCCATATCCTGTGTACACATTCGGCCAGTAGCATTTTCTTCCAGAGGCACAGGGGGTGGTCTCATGATCATAATGACGTCCTACTGTCCTCTTTGCTTATAACACTATGAAGAAAGACTTCATGGAGAAAGATGAACAGATAAAGTATATTGACCTCTTCTGGGGTTTCTGATCCATGGATGTCCCCAAATGATCCAAGAGTTGGAAAGTTGCAGAGAATTCACAAAGAGACCCAGATGGGGACTCCCAGAGGAGACAATTCTGAGGAAAGATCAACACGTACAGGAGAAGAATTACTCATCCTCTCTTTCTTTCTGTGTCTGAGCCTGACTCAGAATGCCCATTTTGGAGTACCACTCGTCCTTTCTTGGTACAGGTCCCTCACATACCGTCATGACCCTGTGGTCCCTCTGCCCTTTCCACATAATTTACTCCAGAATCCCAAAGAGCCACTTCTGCTGACTGGGGACTTGGCCATAAACCCAGCTGAGAGAGGGTGCCCTGGGCTCCCAGTTCCTCTCTGCCTGAGGTGCTTCATTCTTATCCCCTGGCTCTGCTGGTGGCCCCTTTCCTGAGGACACTGAAGTGTAAGCCTGGGCCCTGATGAGAAAAGCCTCCCCAGTGTTCCTCTCAGCCTTTCACCATGTCCCTCTTTTTCCTTCAGGGCCCGGCCTGCTGACAAAAGCAGTGCAAAGACCACGGGCAGAGAAACCCTACAAGTGCCTCCTCCACATCACAGACCTTCACGTGGCACTCATCATTCCCCAGGGCTCTGTGATCACTGGGGACTTGTGGAAGTGGCAAGGGGAACCCAGGGGTCAGTCTTCTCACAGCGTGTACCCCAGAGAGGCCTGGACAGTACAGCTAAGGGCTGTGGACAACTGCCCAGAGCAGCCATTTGGTCAGGAAAGGCTCCTCTGAGAGGGCGCATAGGCACCAAGGTCCTAAGGACACGAGTCCTGCAAAGACACTGAGGTGAGTATGAGTGGAAGGAGTGACACCTGTGCAGACTTGGGCCCCAGATGTGCATGGGAGGCCACGAGTGGCATGGAGAGCCGGGCACAGGTGGGATGGAGGTCATCAGGACTGGGACACCAGGCGACTTAAGTCTCAGGAGTTTTAGATTCCTTCTAAATTAAATCAAACACTTCAAGGGCCTGGGAGAGGGCGTGATGTGATCTGATTTATGACTTTATTCTGGCTGCTTCATGGGTGCTGGATGTGGGGGTATGGCAGGAAACAGGGAGACGGAGAACTTGGAGCCATTGCAGGAGTCTGGCACAAGATGCGGCAGGAGGTGCAGAAGCCTTTCCAGGGGTGCTGCTGGGCTGGCCCGCTGTAATGGTCTGTGTTCCCCATCATGTATTCCCCTGTCACGTATTCCCTCTAGCACATATTCTCCCACCATGTATTTCCCCATCATACGTCCCCCATCACATGTTCCCTCTATCATGTGTTTCCCCCATCATGTTTTTTCTCTATCATGTGTTTCCTCTATCACTTGTTCCCCCATGACATGCTTCTCCAACCTCTTGTTCCCTCTATCACATGTTCTCCCATCACATGTCTCCTCAATCATGTGCTTCCTCTATCATGGCTTGCTCTATTACTTGTTTCCTCTATAATGTGTTCACTCTATCACGTTGTTTACCCTGACTTGTGTCCACTCTGTCAGGTGTCCATTCTGTCATATGTTCACTCTGTCAACCACTTATTCACTCTATCACATGTTCATTCTGTCACATGTTCACTGTCAATAACTTATTCACTCTATCAATCACGTGTTAACTCTGTCACATATCCACTCTGTCACATGTTCACTCTACCAATTACTTATTCACTCTATCACGTTCACTCTGTCATGTGTTCATCTAGCGCATATCACTCTATCACTTGTTTATCCATCACGTTTGTTCTGTCACATGTTCACTTTCATGTGTTCACTCTCGAATATGTTTACTCTGTCAATCACTTGTTCACTCTATCACATGTTCTCTCTATCACGTGTTCAGTCTCCCACATGTTCACTCTATCATGTGTTCATTCTTTCACATACTCACTCTCACTTGTTTGCTCTCTTCTCACATGTGCTCCATCTCTAAGACAGTCCACCTGTGTGCTCTGAACAGGCTGTCTCACTATCGTGTGCTTCAGTGCCCTGCTCTGTGAAACCGGAGAGGGTGATTCTTGTGAGAAATGCGCAGATCCTCCATCAAGACCAGGCTTTATTAGTCTAAGTGGGACTAAAGAGAGGTGGTTCCACATGTTTGGAGGTTGGTCCAGAGGATTTGCTGGTGGGGCATTGTAGGATGTGAGTGACACAGAGGTTGAGAATGATTTTTAATGCTTTTGGCCCGGGCAATGAGGAGGAATACTGTCTCTTTACCAGTGGGGATTTCAGATAAGGAATGTTCTGAGCTGGGAAGACAGAAAGTGAAATGAATTTGGGGGAAAATTAAGTCTTGTCTTTTAAATACTAAATTTTAATTTTGAGACTCCTGTGAAATATCCCATTGTAGAGCTTGGAAGGCTGGGGATTAAGAATTGGAGGCTTATGAGAAGAACAATGGCTGGAGATATAAATCAGGAATTTACCATTTGCAAATGGTATTTAAAGATAGAATAACACCGATCTCGGTGGCTCAACCTGTAATCCTGCACCTTTGGGAGGCTGAGATGAGTGGATTGCCTGAGCTGTGGGTTCGAGACCCGCCTGGGCAGTGAGACCTCATCTCTACAATAAATCAAAAAATCAGCCGGGTGTGGTAGCACATGCCTGTAATTCCGGCTACTTGGAAAGCTGAGGCGGAAGGATCACCAGAGCCCATCAGGTCGAGGCTGCGGTGGCCGGGAGCGGCCACTGCACTCCAGTCTGGGTGACAGAGTGAGACTCCAACTCAAAAAAAAAAAAAAGATAGAATAACATCTCAAAGGGAGAAAGCCGAAGTGAGAGAGGAGGGTGAAGACCTGGAGTGCTCTGGCATGTCAATGTCTGGTCAAAGGAGGAGGTCTGTCAAAAATTTAAAAGGGGAGATGGGTAGTGACAAAGAAGACATGTGTCTAGGGGGCTATGTTCCCTTGGAGTGACCCAGGCTTCTAAATAGCAGCCTGGATAGGATTTGTTTGTGCATCAGAAATGGCTTTGCGCTTCCAGACTCTAAACAAGGCAGTTTCGGCACGGGAGAGAGAAGAACCACTGGTGGGGACTGGAAGCAGCACACTGTGAAGGCCTTGTCTTGTCCGGTGCTGGGCACCAGCTGGACACTCACATTGCACAGCCTTGGTGGTCAATTATCTCCCAAGAGAGCTTCTGGCTCAGAGATCTTTGATCCCATCATCCTCTTCAAATAAGACAGCCCTCCTAACCTTCATTGGATAAAGTACTCTCTAGGCAACAAAGGACTTTCCCAGGACAGCCAGAGGCCAGGCATCACTCCCGTTTCTTCTGCCGGCTTATCATTGCAGACGCGTGAACGTGGCCTGGATATCTGATGGGTTAAACCTTGTTCCCTGGGATGGTGTGACTTATCCTGCAAACTTATTAACACGTTAGAGTAAGGTGAAGAAGAGAAGAAAGGCCACAAGACACTCAGGCCTGGAAAAACCATCCTTGTGCTTCTTCTTCCATTTTTAAGCTTAATGTTATTTTCTGATGACCTAAACATTATACTCTCATTGGAGAGCACTTGAATTTTGCAGAAAATATAAAATGAAAGGTAAAAACAATCATCCTTAACCATCTGCACAGAGATAAATACTATTATCATTTCCTACAGTTTGTTTGAGTCTTTCTTCTATGGAATTTTTCTTTACATTAAATGTACATATGATTTTGTATATGACTTTTATGCACCACATTTTATCACATTTCCCCACATAATTAAGAACTTTTTAAGAAGTAAAATTTTAAAAGGTGATATAATAGTACATCAAATTAGATTACATCAATCATATTTTGCTTAGAAAATGTCCTGCTGCTAGATATTATTTTTCTTCCCCAGCAATAGAATCAGTATTTATAATTGGATGGCACAAACAACTGGTAAATGAATAAGTCAACTAAGAGTTTTCTCCTTCCTTCCACCAGTAACCCATCCTTGTATCCCATACTATATCCGTTGAAGCTTTTCTAGCAGGAGGAAATTTATGCTCAGGGAAAAGACAAACTTTAAACCGGGTGAGAGCCTGGAGTTTTGATATTATATTTGACTCGATTTTCTATTATCTGCAATTGAATAGAAGGCTTCTTTATGACTCAAGAGTGTCTGAAAGAGTTACCGGTCCTGCCCACAGTTTTATTGAGGGGTGGGGAAAAGTAGTGAGAGGGTTTGTAAGAAAGTGGTGTAAAAGAATGAAGTAGGTTTTTGCTTGCAGCATGGAACCTATGTCTTTCAATAAATTGGCTACACACCAGGCAACTTTGGGTCAAAATTCTGTTAGCATATTATATTCTTACTTTTGATAAAATAATATGAATGCTTTAAAGTCTCTTGATAAGCACAAAGACACTGCTTTCTAGAAAGGGTGTAAAACATGTAAACCTTCCAGAAGTATCTAAAAGAACATTTGGTAACATTTGTTTCCATACACACTTGCCAACATTGGCAATAACCTATTAAAATAGATATTTTTTGTTTTTATAATGTTTTTATTAATGAGCATGACTTTTTGTGTACATTTATTAAGCATTTATATTTTCTTTTTTTATGAAGGGCAAATCTCAACAGCTGGTAGTCAGCAGAAACACAACAATTTATTGGCAGCTTAAGGTTGCTGGGCAGGTTGTAGGTGAGTGATAACATTACTAACAATAGCTAACGAGTGTGACTGAGCTTCACTGTGTGCCAGGCTCCATGAGTAAGAGCCCTCTGGACCTCACACTAGACACGTTTCATAAAAGGTCCTGACCCAGCACCTTCTTGGGTAAACTGACAGAAGCATAGCATTCCTTTGGGGTTTTAGGCAATTGATGGGTGTTCTGCAATGACTTTCAGTACAGTTGATGGTTAAGGACTGATGGTGAGTCTATCAGGGCTTGTGCTTGTTTTCATTATGTTCAATTCCATTTTGCACTTATGTCTAAAATTATGGGCAGAAATAGCAGAAGACAAGAAGATGGCTGCCTGCTCACTTTTCTGGAGAGCTCTAAAGAGATCGATGGATGTGGGCTGTTTTAGTTCAGGTTAAGAAATACTATAGAATACTCTCTCTAGTAGAGGTGCTGCTATATTACTCATAAGCACAAGAGGTTGGAATACATCTAATACTGAATATCAGGAAAACAGAAGCCACCCTAGATATCTAAAACAGGAAGAAATTAATACGGGGATTTAGGTATTTACAGACTTGTAGTAAGTTCTAGGGGAGTGAAGGCCAGGAAAGCTGCTGCTTCTCTCAGGATATCCAGACATGTGTAAATTAACAGTAAGCCTTTTAGGAGATCAAGAGGCTGTTGAAATTGCAGGCACGCCACCACCAATGTCTGGTGATAAAGAGCCCTTAGTGGCTTCTTTTTATGAAGGTGCCAGGAAGCCAGTAGAAAAATCCTACATCTGCCAGCTGACTTGTGACAATTATATGCTTGCCCACGATTGCTGCTGCTGGGGAATATATTGTTTTTCCTTTTCTATATTCCAAATTTTATTTGAATGACTCTCATTGGATCTCTGCTTGCCAGGGAGTCTGGGACGCATGGGAGGGTAGGGTACTACTATCAATAGGAAACACACAGCACAGGTCTGGGCTGGGAGGTGATTTCAGTGAAAACTAATGTGCTGAGAGAGAAGTATGAAGAGAGGGCATGGGACATAAAAGACCACTGCTGAACTCAGGAGCTTCCTGGAAGTGTTTTATCTGAGTCTTTCAGGATGTCCGGGAATTTGATGTAGGGCTAGACTTCCACAACCAGAAAGTAGATGGAACTGCATGGGCAGACATATGAAGGTGAGATTTGGATTTTCCCTAGAGATAGCTCTTATTTCAGTGGGAAAATTGGCCTTAAGTAGGTTAAGACTGGATCACGGACACTACTATCTGGACGAAAGGTGATGGGAGCTAGTCCCAGAGAGTGGTATGGAGAGAAGGATACATTTAATAAATGTTTTGGAGGTTCAAATACCAGGGCTTAGTGATCAAATTGATGGGATTAACAGAGGAAGTATGAAAAGGGGAGAAGGAGACCCCTTGGTTGTTGGCTTGGACAAGTTAGCAGTGGTGCCATTAACTTGAAACAGGAATTAAAAAAAAACATGGAAAAGGTTTTGTAGGAGAGAACAATGACTTACATTTGGAACTTCTGGAGCTTGTGGTGTCTGTGGGATGTTGGTAGCTGAGTTTGGCAACAAGTCTCCAGTTCAGGGTGGCAATAGTACTTCAGGTACAGACTCACTCATCTGCTGTGTGCGTGTGGAGGTGAAAATCATGTGAGCAGATGAGATCAGCCAGAGAGGCATACAGGTCAAGGTTGACTCAGAATTCACTGTGGTGGGACCTTGGGGGTGATAAATATCGTGCTCACTGAGTAACTGAACTTAAGCGAGAGGTGGCTTTGTATTCACCAAAATGTTATAATAAGCACTAATATCATTCTGAAGTTGGATTATTGCACACTCTATCTCCAATGACTCGTGGAGATTTTATCTGTTTTATAGCTGAGGAAACTGAAGCTCAGGGCATCTTAGGTCAGATAGCTGGGAGATGACGGAAGCAGCTCTATCCTTGTCCTCTATTCCTCATTCTTTGTTCCTAAGTCACACTATGACCTCTTTGTCCCACGCTTCTGTTTTCAAATGTGTCAAATGTGTTATGACTCCCAGAATTTTTGCACAATTACTTTACAAAATACTGATGATAACACTTTCCACTTATTAACAATAAAGGCATCTAGAGCTTTATTGAAGTTCACAGAGCGAAAATGGAGTGTGCCTATAGGTAATCACAGCAATGTTAGCAATAACATGAAGTATACATTTAAATAATTGGGTGTTGTTTTTTCGTGTGAAAATAAAGAATGTTCAGAATTATCATAGCTGAGTCTTCATATAAAAAAGAAGCAAATGGATTTCTTAAGTTCTTGTAGTTTTCACTTTTATAGCTGTGACTCAGAAAATACAATGGAATATTAGAAGTAAAATTGAAAATTAAATATTAAAAGTCTGAGGGGTTCAGAATCCACTCTTGTCTACTGAGTGTCTGACAAAATATCATAGAATCTGCCCTGTTACTGGAGTGTTAGGTGAAGTTTTAAAAGTATCAACTACAAAAAGTAAATCAGAAAGTTGGCCGTAAGACTCATCCAGTCCAATTTTCTACCTCTGAAGCTAGTATTGGCAGATGGATATGGAAGGTATGACTGTCCATGCTTTCCTTTCTTCCTTTCTTCCTTCCTTCCTTCCTTCCTTCCTTCCTTCCTTCCTTCCTTCCTTCCTTCCTTCTTTCCTTCCATCCATCAGTTAACATGAGGACATAGGAAATTGCTACTGAGCGAGACTCATGAGCTACCAGCAGTGTGCGTGAGTGGGTGGGGAAGGAAGGGGACTAACATCCTTGAGATCTACTCTGAGACAGGCATGGGCTCAGGCTATCAACTGTCCTTTCATTTCATTGTGCAACAACTCTAGAGGGCATCAATATGCATGTGTTTCAGGTAAGTAACCCGAGACCGGGGGAAATGAAGGTGTGTGAACATCTGGCTGTGACCTCAAGCTCACCAACCTTCCCCGTGTGGCTCCTGCTGGGTCTCGTGTTCCCTGTGGCTCTTGAGGTTCCCATGCATGTCATGTTGATAGTTGGCAGAGACAGCGCACGTGCAACAGAATCAGGTCCACGCTCACTGGGCTGGACGTTCCTCACACAACTCATTCATCTCCTTCTCTTTCTGCAAAACATTTTCCTCCTCAAATTTCTATTTCTAGATCTATTTCACATGATCTATTTCTAAAATTCCTTAACTTAAAAGGTATTTGTCTATGATGCTGTCTCATTTTGCATTTAACTCATATTTTGTCCACTTATTTATTCTTTATTTATTCAGTATTTCACTGACTTCATTGTTGTACTTCATTGTTGGGTCCTCTTATGTGCGATGTGCTGGTAATACACGATGAGGACGCACTACCCATGATCTTTGGAGGCATTCGTAGCTGGGAGGTCCCATTTACATTGAGATTTACAATGGAATCTAAGTGTCTAATAAAATATAGGAGGCTCACAGCATTAATTCTGCTATAGTTAGGGAGAAGGGTCAAAAACAGAGAGTGGTAAAAGCTTTGGAGACAAAATAAGACAGTAAATATGAGAAGAGCTGCCCTGACCCCATTCCTGGTGGCCTTGGAGAACATTCGTGGAGAAGGCACCGAGACCCAAAATTCATCATGTGTATGGAGCACTCTCTTTTTTGAGTACCTGGAGCCTTAGCATGTGTGTGTTTGCATGCACATGGTATGTATGTATATATGTTTGTGTGTGTATGGATGTGCATGTATTTGTGTATATGTGTGTGCTTGTATTTGCATATATATGTGTGTTTGCATGTATGTATTGTGTGTGTATGTGTCTGTGAGTGTGTGTATTTGTGCATGTGTCTGTGTTTGTATTTATGTGTGTGCTTGTATTTGTGTATATATGTGTGTTTGTATGTATGTATTGTGTGTTTGTGTTTATGTGTGTGCATTTGTTTATATGTGTGTGCTTATATGTATGTGCTTGTTTATGTATGTGTTTGTGTGTGCTTGTATTTGTGTATGTGTGTGTCTGTGGTATAGGGAAGAAGTAAGGGAGAGGCCACCAT
Organism: Carlito syrichta; assembly: GCF_000164805.1. Classification (NCBI taxonomy): domain Eukaryota; kingdom Metazoa; phylum Chordata; class Mammalia; order Primates; family Tarsiidae; genus Carlito; species Carlito syrichta. Next base: position 217,924 of record NW_007260124.1, read on the forward strand.
GGAAACAGTCTCTGATATGACATCACATATTCATGCAGCCACGAGAAGTCACTGAGAGGTGGCTGATACAGGGATGGGTCGCAGCTCTTTACCTTGCCCTGCTCACAGGGCAGAATGCATGTCTCAGCCCTGGCCTTGGCCCAGCGGCAAGGGTGGATGTGACAGGAATCCGGTACTGATCCTTAGCCTGAAAATGCCTGCATCTCTGCTCTCTAGAATGCCTGCTTTGCGTTAGCACAACAGGGCTGCCAGAACAGGCACCACTAGCTGAGCGGCTTAAAAACATGGAGATTTGTTCTCTCCCAGTTCTGGACACGAGAAATCTGAAAGCCAGCTGTCATCGGGGCCACGCTCTCTCACTCCAGGGAGCATCCTTCTCTGTCTCTCCTGGCTTCTGGTGACCCCTACTGACCTCTTCTTAACCAGATTGCACCTAAGAGACCTTATTTCCGAATAAAGTCACAGTCACAGGTACTGGGGGTAGGGTTTCCACATATTCTTCTGGGGGACACACTTCAACCAGTAATGACTAGTTCCCAGTTCAGGCAGAATGGGACCCCTAAGGGGAACTGTCTGCAGGCCTACAGCCTGAGGCAGCATGGCCAGTCAAGCCCCCCCCGCATAGGACTCCTTTATACTCTGGAGTCTTGGGGCAATTTGTCATGCAGCCTCCTTGTGACCATAAAGGGGAGGGATTAGAGAGGCGAAGGAGGAAAGAGGAGGCTGAAACCCCAGGAAAGGGCCTGTCCTGAGAGGCCATGTACTCCAGGGTTAGAGCCTGAGCTGGGCAAGTCAAGGAAGCGACTGGAGCAGAGGAGTGATGGGGCTGAGTCTGCGTCTGAACATAATTCTACTGGTGGCTTGGTGGGTTGCAACAACAGGGAGACCGGCCCCTAGGAGAAAGAACCAGACCCTGATGTGTCCCCAGAGTGAGATACTGGCACTTCATTCTCTGCTCCATTCTGTCTGAGACAGGTTGGGGAGACTTTCAGCCACTGCTTCTCATAAGTGGCTCCAGACACACACACCTCTTATGCAGAAGAGAGCCTTCACAACGGGTTAACATCCCTTCCTGGTAGAACAGAGGGTGCCCATGGGGAGTGACTCGTGGGGGAGGGCAGCCCTCTTCAAAAATCCCTTTACACTAGATAATGATGGCAATTTTGCCCTTGAGGCTGTGAAGCCCTCACACAAATAAAGTCTTATTACGAGCAAAGGCTTGGCTCTTTAACATGCAGGTCCCCTGCGGCATCAGCAGTGGCTGTTAGCAGTGATTTAGTCTGTGAGTGACAGGAGCAGGGCAGGCTTAGACAGGAGGGGCAGGGGGCAGAGGGGCAGTGGTCTCCAAACCGCATTTATCCTGATTTCATAATCTTGTTCCAAGAGTCTCCTGAATGTTTCAGTCCCCTCAGAACAAGAAAGATCTCTGGTTCTGTGTGTTACAGTAAACCCGAAATAAGTCATTCAGCAGGGATTCATCGAACACCTGCCCAGGACACTAGTGAGTACAGACCTCAGGGTGCAGAGGGACAGTGATGGTAGGGAAGTAGCAGGTGGATGAGCATGCAATTCCCGGATGCTGTGAGGCAGGGAGCCTGGGTCAAGTGCTGTGCCTCACACTCTGGAGCCCCCTGAAAGCCTCTCACAGGGAGGAGCCGAGGTCTGTGCTCCAGAGTGGGGATGGATGGGGGAGGCCGTCAGACCCAGGCACAGCACAGGAAATGCTCCCAGTCAGGCAGTGTCATGATGAGTGGAGGCAACTTCCAGGATATATTTCCATGGCAGAAGCACGAGCTTCCCTGGGGATGCAGAAGATGCCGGGGTGGGGCCACCGAGTGGTCATGGTCACAGCCTTGCCACCTTGTCCTCCACCCAGGGCCAACCCTTGATCGATGCCCCCTCCTCTCCCCCCTCCGACTGCATTTGCTAGACATTGATTAGGAGGCTTCCTCACAGTGACTGGAAGCTTAAGAGGCATCTGGGTGTTTTCTGGGCTCAGACTCTCCTGTCAGTGCTTGTTCTGAAAAGAGCTTTCGGGAGTGTCAGCGGCCGCTGGCTGGATCTGCCTCTCAGAACAAGGACAAAGGCTGCCAGAGAGAGCCCCTGGGAGCAATTCCATTAGGGATGTCTGAGATGTTCCAGGAAGAGCAGCCGGACAGGGCGGGGAAATGCCAGGTCTAAGCCAGAGACACGACTCAGCTTCTGAGACATCCCTCATAGGCTGTGTGACCTTGGTGGGTCACAGATACCCGCCTCACCTGTGATTTATATGGTTTCCTCACTTAGGAAGGAGGGACTAGCCAGTAGATCTTGCTCTCTCCAGCAGGCAAGACTCCTCAACTCACTTCGATTTGGGATGCTCTTTTGTGGGACAGTAAGGTTGTTTGGGGCTAGAAATGTTGTAAAGGAAAATACGATGAACAATCCAGCAAACAATCATTGATGAGGGGACCATGCTGCCTGCCCTCGGGCAGCTCGAGAAGGGAGGGGAAGGATGAAATGGGTGGCTGGTAGGGCGCTGGGCTCCAGAAGGAGCCTGGCTCCTGGGGCAGGACAGGGACCTCTCCACTGCCACTGACCGTGCCAGCTTCCAGTGGGCAGGGAGGCGGGGGCACGGCAGATGAGGGGTCAGCACAATATCTTGATCTTACTGATGGTGATTGGTCCTCCCATTCATTTGGGAGCTATTGACCGGTGTGACTGTGGACACCAGGCTTCTGAGACTGTGCATCTCGTGTTCTCTAGGGCATATGTGCCATGTTCCGAGCGTGCTCGCCCGGACAGCCCTGCACCACCTCTGAACAACCACTCAGCAGCCTGCCCTTCTGTCCACTCTTGAGAGCATCTCGGGTTTGACATAAATTAAATGGTCACTCCAAACAAGATGAAGGGTAAGGAGACTGGAAATGTCCACTGGGCATGAACACGGAGGACAAGGCAGCCAGAAAGGCTGGGAAGCGTTTTCAGCAGAAAAGTGAGAGGAAGAAAGAAAGGAAGGGAGGAAGAGCGAAGGAAAGAGAGAAAGAAGGAAAGAGTGGAGGGGTGGGGCGAGGGGGCGTGGAGGGCCTGTCTTTCGGAAAGACTCCTCAGGGAGTGGGATGGCGGCACCAAGAGGGGTCCTGTGGGCTTGCAGACCCCAGTGGGTGAGGAAGGGTGGGTGGAGGGAGAGGAAGGTCAGCCCTGTGCACTTTCCCAGGCTCAGTAACTCCCGTACTTGCAGAGAGGTGAGGCGGCCCCTGGTCCAGGCCTGGTGAAAGGGGCTCCAGGTGCACCCGCTATCGCAGTCACTGAGCTTCTCCGAGCTTGCTTACCCTGGGTAGGAGGAGCAGGGAGGGAAAGGGCAGGTGCCCCAACCTCAGCCTGACTGTGAGCCCTCTGCCTGGGGGCTGAGCCTCCGTGACTCTGGGTTAGGATGCAGAGGCCCCGGGTGTTCTTCCTCCCCCTGGGCATCCCTGTCAGCTCCTAGTCCTCCTCCCGCTGGCCTCCCGCCCCGGCTGCCCTCCCTTCCAGGTCCTGGCCCTGGCCCAGGCCCTGGCACACACTCAGCACTGGTGATCTGTCTCCTGTGACCGGTCCCTGTCTCAGTCACAGGAGTTGCCCTTCTCCCTGTCTTCCTCGTGTTTTTCCTGCCCCCTGGGTTTCCTGCCAGCCCTGAGCCCAGGAGCCCAAGAGGGAGGGAGAGGAAGAAAGAGGGGGAGAGAAAAAGGATGAAGCCTGCAGCAGGGGAGAGGGGCACACACACTGCAGCCCGGTTCACGGCTCCGAAGAGCAGAACGACAAGGCACCACACTGGCCTCCGCCTGTCTAAGGGGGCTGCCGTGGTGGGGAGCAGCGTGTGTGTGCGGAGTGTCTTTGTGTATGGAGTGTGCGCATGTGGTGCGTATTTATGTGTGGCAGGTGTGTGTATGGTGTATACATGTGGTGGAGTATGTATAGGCATGTGTGTGACATATATGTATGGTGTGTGTGTAATGTGTGGTGTGTATGTGTGTGGCATACTGTGGTGTGCATGTATACTTGTGTGACTTGTGTGTATGCGGTGGTGTATGTTTAGTGTGTGTGGCATGTGGTGTGTGTGTATGCATAGTGTGTGATATGTGTGGTGTATGCTGTGTGTGTAGTACATGGTGTGTGTGCAGTATAGTGTGTTAGTGTGTGGTCTGCTATGTGGCTTGCATTTGTGGCATACTGTGGTGTGTGTGCAGTGTGGTGTGTGTGTAGTGTTTGGTGTGCTGTGGTGTGTGTGTAGTGTGTTTAGTGTTTGTAGCATGTTTGTAGTGTGTGGTGTTGTGTAGTGTGCATATGATGCGTGATATATGTGTGGTTTGTGTGTGTGCAGTATATGGTGTGAGTACGGCTTGTGTGTATCTGTGTGTTGCATGCTGTTGTGTGTGTGTGATGTGTCTGTGTGGTATGCATTGTGTACCATGTATTGTATGGTGTCTAGTATGTACCGTGTGCTGTATGTTGTGGTGTGTAGTGTGTATTGTGGTGTGTTTATGGTGTGTTTATGGTGTGTGGTGTGTTTGTGCGGTGTGTAGTGTGTGCTGTGTTTAGTGTGGTATATAGTATGTACTGTGTATGTGATGTGTGGTGTGTAGTGTATACTGTGTGTAGTGTAGTGTGTGCTATGTGGTATGTGTATGATGTGTGGTGTGTCTTTGTGGTGTGTGTATGGTGTGTGATATGTCTGTGTGGTGTACAGTGTGTACTGTGTGTTGTGTGGTATGTAGTGTGTGTTGTCTGGTGTGTAGTGTGTACTGTGTGCTGCGTGGTATGTAGTATGTGTTATGTGGCATGTACATGTTTTGTGTGGTGTATCTGCAGTGTGCAGTATGTGCTGTGTGGTGTATGTATGGTGTGTGGTATGTCTGTGTGCTGTGTGCTGTGTTTTGTGTGTTGTGGGGTATGTAGTGTGTACTGTGTATTGTGTAGTATGTACTCTGTGTTGTATGGTATGTGGTGTGCGAATGGTGTGTGATGTGTGTATGGTGTGTGGCATGTCTGCGTGGCATGTGCTGTGTGTTGTGTGGTGTGTAGTGTGTGCTGTATGTATATGTATGGTGTGTGTGTTCCAGCCACCTAGTGGCTTTCACACACAGAGCCCTGAGGGCTCTGGTTCCTGTGCTCTTTTTAATCTGGGCCCTGGCATCTGAGTGTGGCCTGGAGGGAGGTGACCCTGACTTCCTTATCTGAGGAGTCCCAGTGTCTGGGGAGGCATCTGGAGGTGACAGATGCCCCAGGCGCCTTCTCTCTCACATAAGGGTGGGGTCACCCAGAGGGATGAACAGCCCTGCATGTGGAGAGAGTGTCTGCTCAGCTACTTTCTTCTGAGGATGTAAATTGCCAGCAGCAAATAGAATTTCCAAATGGTATGGGGGAGCTGGGCGCAGCCTCCCTGGTGCCATGCAAGGTCCCAAGGGAGCCAGAGCAATTGCCAGCGGGCTCACAGGGGTGCTGAGTGGCTGTGCACCCTGGGCTGTGTCCACCCACGTCAGTTGCCAGGCCAGGCCGTGGGGAAAGACATACCTAGGTGATGCTGAAAATACCAGTACATCCTGCATTCTTTAGAAGAAAAAACATCTCAGAGTTAAAATAGAGAAAGGGAAGACCTCCTATTTTTTCTTTTTCGGTTTTGATTTTGTCAGCGCCATGTGTGTCTCTGTGGCTGGGGCCTGTGCTTCCTTGAGGGTGAATAATTAATGTTTATAGGCACTCCAAGGTACTTGGTTTCACAGCACAGTTCTATTTATTGTTGAACTGATTTTGGAAGGAGGGCACCTGGTTTGTGAGCTGTCACTTAACTGAAGTTGAAGCCTGTACCTAGGGCCATGGAAAGAAGCACAAGTCATGAAATGTTTTTGCAGGGAGGAGTAAATCCTCCAGTAAGACACTCCAGCCCCAGGGCTGGGAAGAGAGGACCACTGGGTCACACTCACTCACCAGATGGGGGTCCCTGGGGAAGTTCCCGGACCTCTCAGTCACTCAGTGCCTTGACCTGTGCAGTGGGTATAGTGCTGTGGACTTGGTGAGGGTCGAACACCAGAGCAACACCAAGTGCCCGGTGTGTCATGAACATTAAATGAGGGTTGGTGCTCAGTCGGAACAACACCTTGAGAAAACCCTAAGTTGGCAGAGGGTCTCCCCCGAAGTGCCCAACAGAGAAGACTGCACTGTGGGTCATGAAATTCCTGCTGAACCCTGTGGTGTGGTCACAGGGCACTTTATTTAGGGGGCACTTGCATCTTTCCACATTACTGCCTGGTCTTCTTCCTCTTGACCATGGCAATAACAAGGAAGCAGAACTGCAATAACAATACCACCAATCGCTGTGTCCTGGCCTGTGGCTATCCTCACCATCATAGTGCCAGGACTGCTGTGGGTGTGCATCTCTATAGATACCACAAGTCAGGATAGCTAAAGATGCCCCAAGTGTCCAGTGAGCGTCCCTGAAACAGGTGGGGAGTGGCAGGGGACAAGCCTGTGACAGAAAGCAGAGACAGGTACCTATATGGCCCTGCACCACCAGCAGGTTGGCCAAATCCCAGGGACGGGTGGGTGAGCCTGAGTTTACCCACCTGGCTTTGTGGGATGGCATGTTCTGATTCAAGACACCCGGCTCTGTAAACACTATTCTGGAAGACAAGCTGGAATGCTTGCAATTATAAAATGAAATTTGTGGCACCAGCTTATGATATAAAAGACACTTAACTTGGAGATGACTTTTAAATTTAAAATCTTAATGCAGTTCACTGTTTTTTCTTTTTCATATTTCAGAGACATCTTTAGGTATCAACTTTGACTTTGCTTCCTCTTTCTGTATTTCCTTGGCTTTCTTTTTTCCCACCTCTACTTTGCAGGTGAGTGTGGGAGCCTGAACACTGGGGAAGTCATGGAGGGAGATGAGTCAGTTGAGTGGATGGGAATGGTCAGAGGGACTCTGAGTGGAGACAGAAAGAAGGAGCAGCTCTTTGATCATTGAGATCAATGCTGGGTTTACCTGCCTTGGTTTTACCACCACATATGAGGTTTTGGAAGCCTTCTGCATTCACAAGTCTTTTCCACAGTGAAGCGAGAAGAAGGATATTTCCCAAATGCACTTGTCTCTCTTAGAATCCATATGGCACTTCTGTGCTTTCCCATAGGGAAGAAAGGATAGAAAATCCAAAGCAAATGTGTCCCATTTTGGAGACAGCAGTATTGGAGAGGGAACATCATATAGCTCTGGCCCAGGAACCATCCAAACTGCACCCTAAGGGTACACAGGTTAGCATGCTTCCCTGGATGCCTGGTCCAGGAGGAGGAGGGGATTGTGGGAGTCGAGTGCTGGACTTCCTGGGTGTGATAAGCACAGATGTCCAGAGACACTCCTGGAAGTCTTTTGTTCCACCTCCAACCAGTCTCTGCCTCTTAGGTTGGCTCAAGAACTGCCTTTGCTCTGGAAGAGGCCTTCGAGATCATCCAATCTGCCCATCTTGTGACATATGAGAAAATTGAGACCCAGAGGTGATATGTGGCTGCTGGTTTGACACACAGAACCAGAGGCTCATAAGAACCAGCCCAATACATGCTTTTTGGTCCAGGGCACAGCTTAGTCCTCATTTTAAATTTGATTTGCTGAGTGATGTTAAGCAAATGCGCCCTGTCTTATCTTCATGAAAATGGTGAAGGTGACACTTCTCTTTTCCTCCTGGAAAATACTCTTCTTTTTGCCTTACTGTGAAAAGATTTCCAAGGTGCGGAAGGCTTCTAAAACCTCACATACAGTGGTAAAATGAAGAAAGATAGACCCTGGGTCTATTTTTGTCTCCTCCCTTAGCCCCTCTGACCACTCCTATCCACATCTTGATGGCTTTGGAAGAGAATAATGGGAGCTGAAGACAAAGACATGCTGCTTGGGCAGGTCATGAAGGTCCTGCAGGTAGGAGGTGCTCATCCTGGAGTGGGTTCCCGTTCCTTGACTGGAGTGCTGGACCCTTGAGACTCCCCCACACTCCAGACCCAGAATTCCTGTTCCTGAGTACGCCTAGCTCAGCGCCCTGCTCCTCTGATTCACATGCCCACACAAATACATGGACACATACAAATGTGCATGTGTATACACATGTACACAACACACATGCACCCACACATTCATGTATACACACATGCCCATACATATGCACACATGCCCACATATGTCCGCACATAACCGTGCACACATATGTCCGCACATAACCGTGCACACATGTGCACAGGTACCACACACTCACATGCATAGGTGAAGGCACATGTGCATACTCACATACCAGGCACAAAGGGCATTCCCAAATCCTGTTGAGGTTGGAGGCATCCCTATCACTGTCTGGCTTTAGGACATTGGGAAAACACTTATACCTTTCTAGATCCCATGTACAACATACAAAATAAAGAAGTGGGACAAGATGGCGTTGGTGTCACTCAGGATTCCAGCAGCAACAGGAGGCAGTCTCACACTGGTCATCTGAGGACTACGGGTGCAGCCAATGAGTGGGATGCTTGAGTGTGGGGTACAGTAGGGTCTCGACCTCCCTTCCCTAGGCCTGAGGAGGCATAGTGTGGATAAATACCAAACTCTGGGGATCTGAACCAAGATATTTGCTGGGACCTGTGTCCTCCATCTTAAGATTGGGCCAAGAATGGCCCCATAGGGAAGGAGCTGGACAAAAAGACTACCTCGAGTTCTCCCTACTCTGTGTCCTACAGATGTGTTCCCTTGTCTGAACCAAGTTAGGCAAGAGGGGCACAGGGTCAGCTGATTCTGTCCACACAGATAGAGATGAGGTGGCAGATGGGATACATGTGGTCTTGCCCTGTGTGTGGGTTGAGGGGGCAGGCCTGGTTTGAATAGAACAAGATTTACCACCAGGCCAGTCCAAGGCACCTGAGCACTCTTGCTGGTAGCCACCCACACAGCCCTGTCCCAGCTTAATCTCCAAGTGACTGCGGGCTCTTCCCAGAAGTTATCCTCTTCCCTGGGTCACTGCATCTGCATCTGTGGACATACAGGACTCCGCCTGCCTTACTCCCTTTAGATGCAGTATGGAGACGGAGAAGAGGAATTTTGCCACAGCTGGGCACTGTGCTTGTGTGTGCTCCTGCGACCAGACAGCTGGTCTGGCTGGACACCCAGGCCAAGCCCAGAGCCATGCGTGACTATAGCTGTCCTAACAGCAGGAGTCCTGGCTGGTCTCCCACCCACTGGTCACTTGTGGGAACCGGGTAAACACCAGATACCTCCACGTCAGCCTCTCTGCGGTGAAGCTATCAACTTGGATGCCATCAGGGACCAAATGTGCCTCGAAGAGCCCTCCCCAGCAGCTCTTGGCTAGCAAGAGCATGAAGGGTTTGGGGCTCCATTGAGCAGGAAATGGCAGAGAGCAGGCGTGCACAGAGAAGGCAAGGCAAGGAAGTGGGGACAGGCGGGGGCTTTCCCTGAGAAAGCAGACATGGGTGGGTGAGGGGTTGGAGGCTGCAGGTCTCCTGCAGGGCTGGGAGGTAGAAAGCCTAACCGCATTCCCATGGCACTGCTTCAGATTCCCGTGAGGCAGCGTGATAGACTCTCTCCTTCCTTAACAGAGGGGTTAAAAGGGGCTGACATCTTAGCATGTGTTTAGGTGAGGATCCCAAGACAAGCCCATCACAGTTACAACATAGAATGGATTCCCAGACCCCAGCAGCACAGAGCCCTTGGAGACAGAAAGTTGACTGGGAATGTGACACGCCAAGTCAGCAGAGCCCCCCCTTTCGGAGGAGATTCCGGGAGTAGGAATTGAGGGAAGACCTCCAAGAGATGGCTCTTCTTGAGGAAAGAGCTGCTGTCCCCCTAGACCCCAACAGGGGGAGAGGAGACCCCAGGAGACAATCAGGAAGAAAAGGGCATCGTTGCCACTCCGGCCAGAATCCTGCTGTCTTGTCCTTTCTCTTGGGAGTCTCTCTCTTTTTGAAGTTTGCCATCACCATCTAGAGAGGAAAAGGGGAGAAAAAAAGAAAGGCAACGAGAAATGAATAAAAATAGGGATGATCTCTGGAGGTTTTCTTTGAAATCTACTCAAAGTGAGGAAGATGGATCAAAGCTTTGAAAAGATGAGTGAGTGAGTTCCCTTCCTGAGCCAGGCTGAAGAACTCCTCCCATCCTGTGCTAGGCCTGGTGGGATTCCTACTCACCTTGCAACCGCAGTAGTCATGTGGAGTGCGTGTTAACTGACAGGGATCGGCTGCGGCATGGGTATGTACATGCGTGTTTATGTGCACCTCTGTGTGAGACACACAGACAGACAGAGGCAGAGACAGGTAGAGAGAATCTCACCCTGCCATGGAGCACCCACAGTCCAGGTTGGTTGGCCGCCTGGTTCAGCCTCTGCTTGGAGTGACTCTCTGCTGTCTCCCTCATGCTCTGGACATATCGGGCTCTCACAGCCTGCTGTAGAAAAGGGAATGAACTGCCCCAATGCTCTTTCCTATAACCTAGAGCTCATTCTGAAAAGGCTAGAGACAGAGAGGCAGAGGACGACTCTGCCTATTTGCAGCATTTTTTAGAAGGCAATATTTTCTTTGTAGCCACGGCAATACCTGGGCAATTAACTCCCAAAGTCCACAGGCCTAATTTGGGCTTCAGCCCCCATGGCATGCCCAAATCTGTTCTCTTAGTGCCTCTTTTTGCTACCTGCAAAACTCTTCTGCTGTTACTTCCTCTTCCCTCTACTCCCCTCAAGGAGAGGATTGGCTGTGATGCTCTGTCTCCTCGTAGGAGGGCTGGGCTTGGGTTGTGACTGTGGAATGGAAGATTTTGTCCCCATAGGTCAGAAAATATAATTGACATTGAGGACAAGGTACTTCCTGAGACCCCTGATGTGCGGTCTGTGGGTGAAGACCCAGTGGTCTACTTGGAAGGAACTCTGGACGTTGTCTTAAGGTACAATGGTTGTGTACACTTTGCTCTGTCTGTCAGCATGCAGAGAGATTCTGTACAAACAAGCATTTGCTTTTCCTAGTGTGCATCCACGCACATGCTGAGCTCATTTGCTGCATCTCAAAAAACTTGAAGAACTCTGTTTCCCACAGAAGTTCCTGCCCTGAGTGTGAAAGGGCAGTTTATTAGGTCTCGAAAATTCCCACAGCTAGGATATTCTATTGTATTTTTATGTGAAGACTAAGAGGTAGAGGACCTCCCCTGCTCTAGGCCACATCTACATAGATCTGAGAACACATCTACACAGAGTGATATTTTCCCCATGGAACAGAGCTCTTGGGGAAGGGATGGCTCCTGGCATGTTCTCCTCAGCCTGTGATTTTAAGCGTGGTCTTAACTAGACTCATCAGGATAGCAATGACTAGACTTCAAGCTTCTTCAAAAGCTCACGGAGACATCTGCTTGTCTGCCTCCTCTCACTGTTGGTATAAAATGGCTCACTTCCAAAATTATACCATCAGTCTTGGGGACACTCAGTGTGACATTGCTTTGATAAATATGTTTTTAGAAATACAGAAAAGTAACTGTTTCAGTTCAGTAAATCTGCTATAACAATATGCCTTAGACCAGGTAATTTATACACAATCTAGCTTATTTCTCACAGTTCTGGAGGCTGGGAAGTTCAAGGTCAAGGTGCTGGTAGGTTCAGTGTCTGGCGAGGCCTGCGCTCTGGTTCCAAGATGGAGCCTTGCTGCTGCCTTCTCCCATGACAGAAAGCAGAATGGCAAAATGGATGAATAATGTGTCCTCACATGACAGAAGAGATGAAAGGACCGGGAAGCTCTCTGAAGTCTCTTGTATAAGGGCATTAATCTCATTCATGTGAGTGGAGCCCTTATGGCCTAATCACCTCCCAAAGGCCATACCTCTGAATACCATCAAATTGCTGTTTGTTTCAACATATAAATTGTGGAGACATACATACATTCAAGCCATAGCATTCTGACCCCAACTTCATATTTTTCTCACATTCATTCTATTGTAATAGTCTCAAAAGTTTTAACTTCTTTCAGCATCAATGCCAAAGCCAAAACCAAAGTCTCATCTAAATCAGATGTGGGTGAAACTCAAAGGTATGTTTCATCCCAAGGCAAATTCCCCTCCAGCTGCGAGCTGGTGAAATCAAACATGTTATGTGGTGCTTTCAAAATACAATGGTGGGGCAGGCTTGGAATAGACATTCCTGTTCCAAAAGGGAGAAGTAGGAAAGAAGTAAGGAATGACGGGTCTCGAGCCTAAAGACCAAGCATAATCTTTGGTTCAGTGCCAAAATACACTGGGGCTGTGCCCCTGCCTTCCAGGCCCACTGGGGTGGGGGATCTACCACAGCTTTGCTGGGCAGGAGTTGAACCCCCAAGGCTCCAGACAGCCCTGCTCCCATGGCTCTGAGCGGCCCCACCTCCATGACATCTTTACTCTAGTGGGGGCTTACTGCAGTGGCCCTGCCCTGGGGCAGCTCTTTGTCTAAGTCCTCTTACTCATAGAACATCCTCTGTAATCCAAGGGAGGCAGTCAGGCTCTCACAGTTTTGCTGTGCAAAGTGCATGTGACACTGTCCCCTGGAGCCATATCTGGGGTAGAAGAGGAGCCTGGAGACAAATTATGAGGAGCAGAGCCTATAACGTGAGGCAGGGCTGGGCAGTAGTAGCCTCTCCTTCAGTATCGTTTAGCCTTCCAGGATCTCATACTATGGGCCCACGAGGAGAGGGGCAGCCTTGAGGAGGTCTGAAATGCCTTGGGGTCATTCTGCCATTGCCACAGACAGTAGGCCCTGGCTTCTATTTAGATGACTGATTAATCTCCCCATGACCCTTATGAAAAGCACCTGTCTTCAACTGAGATGACAGATCCATACTAATTTCCATTTCAGATGGTCACTTGGCCACACCTTTATTCTTTCCCAAAAGGGCTTTCTTAGTTTTCTCATTACGAACAGGTTAAAAATTTCCACATTTTGCTTCCTTTTTGATTAACAATTCTGTTTTACAATCATTTCTCTCTTCTCCCATTTTACCATAAGCAGTCAAGAGGAACCATCCTGTTCCTTCAACACTTTGCTTAGATATTTCCTCAGCCAAATATCCAATTTCACTGCTTGAAGTTTCCACCTTCCATAAAATGCTATGACAAAAATGCAATTCAGCCAAGAGAATGCAATTCAGCCAAGATCCTCACCATTTTATAACAGGAGTGGCCTTTCTTCCACTGTCCAATAGCAAGTTCCTCATTTCTATCTGAGACCCCAAGAGAATGGCCTTTATTCACACCAACATTCTGTTTGTGATTGCTTAGATATTCTCTAAGAGGACTGAGGCTCTCCCCATAGCTCTCCTCTGTCCTTTCTGAGCCCTTGCCAGAATCACCTTTTTTGTTTTTTTTTGAGTTGGAGTCTCACTCTGTCGCCCAGACTGGAGTGCAGTGGCTGCTCCTGGCCACCGCAGCCTCGACCTGCTGGGCTCTGGCAATCCTTCCGCCTCAGCTTTCCAAGTAGCCGGAATTACAGGCATGCGCTACCACGCCCGGCTGAATTTTGATTTATTGTAGAGATGAGGTCTTGCCGCCCAGGCGGGTCTCGAACTTGTGGGCTCAGGCAATCCACTCACCTCAGCCTCCCAAAGGCGTGGGATTACAGGCTGAGCCACCGAGTCCGGCCAGAATCACCTTTAAAACCTCCTTCAGTCAACCTTAGCTTCTCCCCGCATGCATCTTCAGACTCTTCCAACCTTTGCCTGTTACCGGTTCCAACGCTGCTTCCATGTTTTTAGGTGTTTGTTAAAGCAACACCTCACCTCAGCACCAATTCTCTGTCTCCTTTTGTTCAGGTTGCTATAACAAACTGACATAGACCGGGGTGGGGAGGGGGGTTGGCGCTTATAAACAATAAAAATGTATTTATCACAGTTCTGGATGCTGTAATTCCAAGATCCATGTGCTGGTATGTTCTGGGGAGATGATAGATGCTGTCTTCTTATTGTGCCCTCAGGTGGTGGAAGGCGAGGGGGAGCTTCCTTGGGCCTCTTTTAGAAGGTCACTCATCCTACTCACAAGGACTTACTCTCACAAGCTCATCAACTTCCTAAACCTACCAAATATCATCACCTTGGGGGCTAGGATTTCAACATGGAGATTTAGGGGGCATATTTTTAGGCTGTAGTGCCACTTTCCTGGGCAATTTTGGCGTGGGCTGGTATCTTTATATTCTTCTACTACATATCTATGCCTCTGAGTATGTTCATATCAGAGCAGTCCTTAACAACTCACTTTAATTATTTTTTCTGAAGAATGAGTTTGATTACCATTGTCAGTGTCCCTGTAAGCGTTTAGTTTCTCTACGCAGTTGGGTTGTGGGAGAGGCACAGGCTGGGAGCTGTGGTGTTGTGGCCTTGGTATCATGTTAATTTTCAAATGGTTTTGCTCACGCAAACTTGAAATACCTTTTGTTAAATACTGCCCTCCTTACACCTGAGTCATATGTCTGGATCAAAGGAAGTCCAGCTGGCATCTTTTCATTCAGTTAGGTTTTTTTCACTAAGTTCATAATTGTAAGAATTGTCTGGTGTCCAGAACACCACTTAAGGACTTTAGGCCTTCTACATTTCACAGCATGTCATGCCAAGGACAGATGAAACTGGGATTTCAGAAGAGGCGACATTGGGTTTAAACCTAAGATAGATAACATTTTATATATGGTCATGTATAAGATACAGATTTTTTTCCTGACTTCTGCTCTCTTTTCTCCTACCTTCTCAGTAAGCATCTGCATGAGCCTGATTCAGGTTTCAGGGAGCCGTGGTGGCTGTACCTGCCAACGCAACGCAGACAGTGCAGGTAGACCCTGGTGGACCCAGTCTATGGGAGGGTCCCAAATCTCTCTCGAAACAGTGTGCTTCATACAGGCTTCCCACAGCCCTGTGGTTTCACAGGATATCTGGAGTAAGCAGCACACTCAGGAATTCGGGCAGCCTTCTCTGCAGGGTAAGTGCCATTTGCCTGGTTCACACAAGTGGTCCTCAGGAAACCTGGTTGGCGACCATCGGGGGATGCCTTCAGCATTCAAATATCTGGACACATTCATTGTTACTAACATTTTGTTTCTTACCTTAGGACTTTGGGGGAAATAACAACAGTATTAACAGGGGATGATGAAACTCATATTATGGAATGACAATTATGTGCATTTTACTATACCGTGATTTGAATCATGAAGGAGATACTGCTGGCCTCTGACAAGGATTGGCAAGCAACAACAGAAAAGCTTGTCTGGAAGTCTGATTCTTTTGGCACCATCTGCCCGCCTTCTCTGGGGTTATATGTGTCCACAGTGGGATCAGTCATTGATCTGAAAAGGCTGAAGGTCACAGGCGCCTGGCGGGCCGTGGCCATGCACCAGTCCTCTCTCAAGCAGCTTAAGGACGTGGGTCAGTGCCTCTCGGGCTGGATCTGACTATCCTCTGGCTCTCACAAAACCGGAATGAACTGGAATGAGCCAGAACAGCCTCCGGAGATGCTCTGAGGTCGGCAGGCCAGACCATTCCTCCTGGAGCTGCTGCTTTATCTGGATTCTGATGGGTCCCTGCTCGTCCTGCTTGGCCCACACTCCCCTCCCAGCACCATCTGCCTGCTCCCGGGCTGGCTCTCTGTCAGTCCTTGCAACATAGCAATGAGCCTTGGAAAGCTGGAGTTTGGTTTAGCAGAAAAAAAGAATCTGAAATCTTCCCTCCGAGACCTCCTCTTTCTGTTCCCCCTCCTCATCCCCCTCCAGGACCAATTTATCTGCCAGTCCAGCCTTCAAGTGGAGTTGGGGCCAAGTTGGCGATGTGCCTATGCTTGTCAGTCTCTGTGACCAGATGACAGGAGAGCAGCACACAGTCAGGAAAGGGCTAGATAGTTCCCACATGCAGAGTATGCTTAACAGAAAGCCGGAGGGGGGGGGGGCCCGGAAGCTTCTTCCAGGCTGCAAAGGAAGCATGACAGGAAGGAATGCCCTGTCCCCAAGGGAGACACTAGACCTCAGGATGTGTCCGTGTGTACGTGTCCCATTTGTGTGTGTGCACACATGCGCACATACCTGCTTGTGCACATTCTGATGTGGAAGAGAAAGGGTGAGAGATGGCATCAAACACTCCCCTGGCTGTCTGGATTCTGTGCAGGTATTTTTGTCTCGGCCTTGCCATGTACAGTCAGCTTGAGGCTCTGTTGCTTGCCATGGGCTGAGGGAGTCCTGCCCGTCACCATGGAGTCTACACAACTGGAGCAGCAGACCAGCCAACGCCTGGCTGGAAAGGGGACACTTGCTCTGAGGTTCTCAGCCCCTGGTAAGATGAAGCACACACACATTCATCAATTCATTCATTTGGGATTCTCTAGGCATGCTTTCCTGTGTGTCAGATCTCTGGACTGTGGGGATACTGGAGAAAATGAAAAGAAGAGGCATGTGGCTAGCAGTCAGAGGATGAAAGTGCGCCCTGATGGGAAGGAGCCTCAGAAGTCAACCAGTTCTACACCACTGGGCGCTGTACCTCGGGGGCCTTTCTGTAGCATTAGGTATCTGTGTCCATGCTTCTTGTTCAGCGGTCGGCTCTCATGGCTTCCACATGACCCCTCTCACCCAGGTCACCCCATGCATCCCCGACTTCCTTTCTCTCCCGCTCTCTCTCTGCTCCTGGAGAGTTGCATTCTTGACCCCTCTGCCCCCTGCACACTGTCCTTGGGTGACTTCAGCATTGCCCTGGGGGAGCCATATTCTTCTAAGGGCCCCATACCTATCTCTAGCCCCTGCCTTCTCCCCAGAGTTCCAGACCAGTGTCCTCAGCTGCCCCTTGTTTTTTCTGCTTGGGAGACTCACGGGTATCTCAACCCTCATCAACACAAAGCCCAGCTTTTCCTGACTTTCACCCCAAACCTGCCCCCCTTCTGTATCCTCTGACTCAGGAAAGCTCCACTGCTCTCCCATGGTCTAAACCAAAAACTCAGAAGCGCTTCTTGGCCACCACCCACTACCCATCCCATGTCCCACTGCACTGTCCCTTCCAGTGCTCCTCTCCTCCCCTTGATTGTAGTTCAGGCTTCCCTTATCTCTGGTCTTAACCACTCTAACGCTCTCCAGTCTCTCTGCCTTGCCATGGGTTCCATGGTGCAGCTCTCCTTCCCTCTAACACACATTTAATCTGTTCTCCAAACTGTTTCCAATAAGCTTCCTTCTTATTGTGCAAATAGAATCCTTTCTCTCCCCTGCTTAAAATTCTCTGTGGGCTCTCCATGACCTTCAAATGAAATCTAACTCTCCGTATGGCATGCAGCAGGCAAGATTTCCCATCTGACTCCTGCCCCCTGACCACCTGGAGGTGAGGCCTGAGGTCCTGAAGAGTCAGAACTGGCTCTCAGGTCTCCCGCATGTGAGCTTTATAAACCTTGAGCATTATCTGACAGAGCCCCTGTTCTCTGTTCAGGTGGGAATGATGATTTTCCCTCCCAGAGAAGTAGTTTAACTATTCAGTGAATAAGTCATACAACTTTTCCAGCTTGCAGAGAAGTGTGTGTGTGTGTGTGTGTGTGTGTGTGTGTGTGTGTGTATGTGTGTGTGTGTGTAATTTACTAAGAGAGGATGTGAATCAGGATGTCCCCTGAGGGAGGGATGTGAACCTGGGGCTCACTGAGGGAGGGGTACAAACCTGGGGATTCACTGAGGAAAGAATGAGAGTCTAGGGGTCCACTGAGGGAGGGACGTGAGCCTAGGAGTCCACTGAGGGAAGTGTGTGAACCTGGAAGCTCCAGCAGGAAGGGATGTGACCTTGGGCATCTTCTGAGGGTCGGTGTGAACCTGGCAGTCCAGTGAGAGAGGGGTGGGTGCATATTTCTAGCCTCTGCTCTATGTATGTGTATGTTTGTGTTGTATGTGCATGTGTATGTATGTATGTAAATGTGTGTGCGTGTGTGTGCACATGTGTATGCTCAGCAGGGGCTGAGGGGGAGCACTGAGCAGCTGTTGGCCCTCCTGGGCATGACCTCCAACCTGCTTTGCTATCCGGTTGCCCCTTTGGCTTTATGGGACCCATCCTCCCAGTTGCTGCCTGTCCTTTTCTGGCCAGCATGTCCTCATCATGCATTTGTCTGTCAACAGCACCCACTCGGCATCAGGCAGAGGTCTTGGGCCCTTTTTGGTGCAGCCAGTCTGCCTGAGAAGCAGACAGTGGTCATAGAATCACACTGATGTGCAACTCCAGCTGTTCTAGGAAGAAGGGATATGGGCTTTGCTGGCCTGGTCCTTGAGCAAGGGACAGTTGAACTGAGGGCTACAAGTCCAAAATGAGTTGGTCAGATTAGAAGGAGAGGGAAGAGCCACCCCAGCATTGTGCAAAGAGCACCCTGGTTCCCCAGACCCACACTAGGTTCTGTGGCTGGCAGGGTGAAGTAGGGTGGGGAGGGCTGGGATGAGACGGAAGCCAGTCCACAAAGGGGAGGAGTAGAGCGCATTCAGGGTGTGTCTGTGTTTTAGGAGAAGGAAGAGGAATGGGGAGGAGGAAGAGTAGGAGAAGGAGAGAGAGAGACAAGCGAGGTGGAGAGAAAGGGTCAGAGCACAGAAAGGAGAGAAAAAGGAGGAGTAATGAAGACTGATCATATCTTCCTGAAGGACCCTCATTGGCTGTCACCTGATGGGAATCACCTCCTGTCAGTTAACGAAAATCACCTGGTAGGATTCTCTCCTGTGGCTCCTGACACCGATGTGGTTGTGTGTTTGGACTTCTACTTTCCTTCCTCTCTTCTCTGAAAGACTTGCATCTTCCAAATGTTGACCTTCAAGGACTTGCTGAGATCCTGCTCTCTACTTGCGCCTGGCCTATAGCATGGCAAAGGAGGAAAGGGGCTTTGCCGTTGTCTCTGTGGGGTCACGGCACCCAGACCACCTTCATGTACCTTTGCCTTGAGACAGTGCTGGCAGGAAGAGCCCCAGAGCCAGTCTTTGCTGCCGTGCCGTCTCCCTGCCCAGGGGTGCTGGCCAGGATGCCTCCCCTGTCTGGTCTTCCACAGCCGTCTCTGTCAGACTCTAATCAACGTGAGGGCTCCTTCTGGATGTGCTGCCTAGGAGGGGTAGGAGGGGCAGACAAGGACCAGGGGTGCCCAGAGTCCATCCAGGCAGGTTGGCCTACTGTGGCCCAGGCCTCACACTGGACTTGGTCCTCTCCAGGGCCTGTGCCTTTCTGGGCAGCATCGTCGCTCGGCAGCTGCCCACTTCCCCAATGCCAAGAAAGCGTCTGCCCTCCTAGGTTTCAATATGTCTGAAGCATGAAGGCATCCAGCCATTGATCTCCAACGCACACACGTGGGGCGTCTTCTAAAACCAAAGCAGTCACATCATAAGAAGATGTAGACATGGGTCCAGCTCCCACTGCCTGAGTAACTGCCATGGATGCACCACAGATGTGGAGAGGCAGCCGTCTGCTGTGTTCCTCTCTCTGCACTATAGCAGTTGACATTCTGGGAGAGAACTGGTTTCTCATCGGATTGTGTCAGAATTTGGCAGATAATTTTAGAGCTTCAAACGAACATTTTAAGAATGAGCACTGCAGTTTTGGCAAGCAGCAGTGGATTCCGTCAACAATGGAGATTTTAAGGAACAGGTTTGGTTTCAGCATACTAGGATAGTTTCATGCCTTTACAAAGTGGACAGCAGTGAAGGAGTGTGTGCAGGCCTCGCCAAGGGGCTACATGCTCTGAATAGACATGGGGCTGGGGGCTGTTGTCTGTGGCTCCTCTGCCGTGGGGCAGAATCCAGTCTCTTGAATCTGAGCTCTAGGGACAGTGTGACACCCAGGCGGGGCCAAGCCCACGCCTCCTGCCTGGCCCCTGCCAGCCTACACGCTGCAGAGACCAGCGGCCCAGAGCTCCTGCTTTCAGATGTGGACAGAATGGTAATCTGCCATGAGCCCATAGATTAAAAAAAAAAGAAACCTGGGCTGCTTTTATGTTTGTTAGAAGGAGCCTGGATTTGAAGATTGTAGGGATGTGTATTTTTAAAAAATTCAGTGCTCAAAGGCCAAGAATTTCCCCGGGGCTGACTGCTGATGTATGGCCCGTCTCATGTGTAGCTTTTGGAAACCAGGGAAAGAGCAGAGCAGTATAACTGGCAAGATGGCCAAGGAGCAGAGCCAGCCAGATGAAGAGAATGGAATTCGAATCCTGCTGCTTCCTGGATAGTTCCAGTCAATGTGGGATCCCACTTCTGTCTTTCTGCCCTAAAGATGTATAAACCATGTATATATTGAGATAGAAATTGTTGTAGCTGCTCTATGCGTTCGGTAAAGGAAATGAAATAAGACACAAGGGACAGATGCAGTCATGCCTGGAGTCTGTGCTTTCATGGAGGATATCATCAGAGATTGCAGTTTTTAATCAACAGGATGAGCTCTTGGCACCAGCCAGCACATTCCTGTGTCATATTTGGGAGCAGGAAGGAGCTGACTTTATGGCGTGCTTCAAAATTAGGTGGAGGTCTCTGACACCTGGACCTCTCTCTGCCTTTTCCAGCTCCTGACCTCTCCATGAGTCAGGGGACAGGGATTTGGGGATCAGTCTGTCCTTGTGATGATAGCCGAGCTGTCTGAGAGTGCCAGGAAAGACCTCGCCTGAGTATCAGGCCACCTCACCAGGCTGAATTGTATCTTCTCAAGACTTACAGGTTGAATGTGACTATATTTGGAGAGAGGGACTTTAAAGAGGTGATTAGGGTAAAATGAGGCTATTAAGACAGATCCTGATCCAATCTGACTGGTGTCCTTATGAAAAGCCACACACAGAGGTAACCACATGAGGACACAGGGCAAAGACCATGTCAGGAGAAATGTGGTCTCAGGAGATGTGGTCTCAGGAGAAATCAGCTGCCTCCTCGGTCTTGGGCTTCCAGCCTTCAGAACTGTGAAGAAAAATCTTACTGTTCAAACCCTAAGCCAGCGATCACAGCCATTGCTCTGGTTTGAATGTTCATGTGTTGAATCTTGATCTCCAGTGCAGCGGCGCTGAGAGGTGAGACCTTCGGGAGGTAAGCGGGTAGTGAGGACTCTGCCCCCATGAATGGATTAATCCATACATGGATCACTGGTTTAGTGGGTTATTGAGAGAGTGGGTTACTTGTCATGACAGTGGCCTGCTATTAAAGTCAGGTTGTCTATCACTCCTGAGCCCTCTGGTCTGTGCCAACTGGCACCTCTGCAGATTCCTCACCAGTAAGGTGACCCTCACTAGATGCACCTCTTGACCTTGGATTTTCCAGACTCTAGAACTGTAAGCAATGAGTTCCTTTTTTTGGAAACTCCCCAGTCTCAGGTATGCAGTTACGCAACAGAAGACAAACTTAGGTATCAACAGCCTCTCTGGGTTCTTGACAATGGCAGTTTAAAAGTATCGGCTGTGGGTTCTTCCATGTTCTTCCAGAGGTGGGGCCTCTTGATTTGCATCTGGGTGGGCTTGTGACCACTTCAACCCACAGAGGATGGGGGAAGAATGCCAGGAGTCCTTCATGCTGGCTGATAAAGGCTGTGCACTGTGCCCAGGTTTTTGGGCATGCTCACACTCCATTTGAGAACCTTCTGCCCCTAGACTCAGTTGTCATGTTGGGAGAAGGCTGGGCACAGAGAAGGGCCACACATACACTCTTGGTCAATAAGCTTGCTGAATCTCACTCTTGAGTCATTGCAGTTCAGCCACTAGACATAAGTCAAGAAGTGCCAGAAAAGTTCAGCTCCCAGCCATTGGAGTTGTTCTCATAAGAGGCCTGGGCACTGAGGAAGAGAGGCCAGAAACTCCTCCCACTCCCGTTTTAAATCCCTGACCTACAGATTCTGCAAGCATAGTAAGTTGGTTGTTGTCTCTTGCCACCATTTTCAGAGTGGTTTGTTCCATAGCAGTGTATAACTGGAGCACTGACCCACATTTGATGGACCTCATCATTGTACATCTAGAGAAATTTTATTGAGAAAGCATTATTTGCCCAATGTGACACAGGGTTGCAGAGCTGAGTGCTGTGACCGGTAACAGTGGAGAATTGAATTATCCGGTCTTTGAGAACCATTTGCTCTGGGATCCTCTGGCTGTGGCGTTCATGGTGGTCCAGATGCACAGTCTGTGTGGGGAGTGACAATGGATCCCCCTCCTCCAGGACCCTCTGTGTACTCTGCCCACGGCGCTTAGGACTGAGAGGGGCGGGCTGTCGAGTCCTTCCTCGCCTTCAGCCCACTCCTTGGCAACCAGATGACCGTGACCTGTCTGGCTTCACCCTTACATCTCCCTATTCCCTCCATGAACCGTTCACTCCCTGAAAATGTTCCTATATTTTGAGCAGGGCCATGAGGAGAGGGTGTTTAGAGGGCTGTGGCCATGAGGTGGGGAAGGCTGTCATTGCCAGAGGGATGCACTATCATCGTGGGGAAAGCAGGGAGAGCTGGGGAGATGGACGTGGCCCAGGTGCCCAGTGACCTTGCAGAACATGGTTGCCTTACACCTCGGTAGAGAAGGGGCATCTCTCTGGGTTGCCTGAAACACCAGTTGTGGCAGACCCAGGACAGCAGGCTGGGGGTTGGGTCTGGCCCAGTAGCCTATTCTTTTACAACAAACCGCCCAGAAGCAGAGTGACCTAAATCAACCAGGGCTGTTGGTTGTCTTTCATAAGTGTCCTGTGGTTGACAAGAGGAGGTGCTTCTGCTGGATGTGCTCACGTCCCTCGTGTGGCTGCAATTGGAGAGTGACTGGGTCTGGGAGAGCTGGGTCTCCCCACTGTCCATGGAGTCTGGACCTCTCCTTCTCCATGTGACTTTCCATGTGGTCTTCCTGGGTGGTCGCCACCGCTGGGCAACTGGGTTTGTGCGTGGTTCTGCAGGGTCCCTCAAAGCAAGTGCTCAGAGATAAGAGGACAGACACTGCGGGGCTTCTTGTAACCCAGCATGGAGGCCACAAGCATCACTTCTTGCAGGGTGTCTCAGTCACTGGGTTTTGTAGACCAGGTCAGATTCAAGGGGAGGGGATGAGGGCTACTGTGCAAAGGGAGAACAGGCATGGGATGCGTGGCCAACTCTAAACCACTGTTCTTGATGCCTTACCAGTCAGTCTTCTTCCTTCTTCTTGTGATTCCTGATCCCACCTCAGATTGCCAACTGCCAGACTTTGCCCTGCAAATTTCCCATTGCCAAATTAGTGCTTTTCTTTCCTCTCCTGAATGCTTTCCTCTTTGTTTTCCTAAATTTGCTTTTGGCTAGCTATCAAGAGAAAAGGATCAGCAATCATCCCGTCTCTTATGGCATCTTACCTTTTTCAGCTTGCTTGTATCTCATCTCTCACTTCGCCTTTTCTGTTCTGTTTGTGAACTGTGTGATCTCAGGCAAGGCACTTAACATTTCTGGGCTTTGATGCCCTCATTTAATAATAGGTACCATGATAATACCTGCTCTGCCTAATTTATAATTGTTCTGAAAATTATTTATTCATTTCACAAACATGATTGGAGCTCCTACTGGATGCTGGGCTCTGTATCCAGCATTGGCAAGACAATGGTGCACGAGACACACAAACCCCCTGGGTCTTGCATTCTAGTGGATTATCCTAGTTCGTTTTCTGCTGCTAAAACAGAATATCACAGATGAGGTAATTGACAAAGAAAAGGAATGTATTGCTCAAAGTTCTGGAGGCTGGAGATCTAAAAGCATGGAACTGGTATTTGGCAAGGGTCATCCCATGGCGGAAGGGCAGAAAACAGAAACAAGCATGTGAGACCGAGAGAGATGCCTGCTGCCAACCTTGCTTTATCACAGCCCACTAGATGGCTAGACAGACCACATGACTCAATCACCTCTTACTGGGTCCCACCTCCCAAGAGTGTTGCACTGGGGATCCAGATTTCAACACAGGAACTCTTGGGGACACATTCAAACCAGGGCATGGGAAAGAGCATAACTAAATGAATGGTACACTGACTGATTGGGAGCCTTGTTACAAAATGGGAAACTAAGGATATGGTGAGAGAACAGTAGGGCGCCTCTCGCAGGCTTTTGAAGTAGCTCACACAGGGAAGGGCTCTATGCAGGCAGAGACCTGGTGGGTGAGAAGAAGCCAGGTTTAGAGATCTGAAAAAGATATCCCCGTTGGAGGGAAGAACTGTGCAAACCTGGGACCCTGAGGAAATCCAGGAGGGAATGTGCTAGCACAGGGTGAGGGGAATGGGCAGGGTTTTGGTCCCTGGTAAGGAATTTGGGTATTATTCTGAGCGCAAAGGAGTGACACACTTAGATCTGTGTTGGTCTGATCCCTCCAGCGGCTATGTGGAGGATGCAGACAAAGTGGTGCTAAGAGTGTTATTAGGGTGTTGCCATGGGCCCACTCAGAGAGGACTGTGGTTGGAACATCGAATGGAGGGTGGTGTGGAGTCACCATCACCTGTCCCTGGAAGGGCCACTCGGCGTGAGGGAAGTGGGGGATAAATAATGACCCCACACCACTTGGCAAATGAAGAAATCCAAGACAGACACACAGATTTTGAGGTGTGGAGAAATAAGCGTGTTTTTGAGGTGTGGAGAAATCCCTTTTGCATGTGTGATGTGTGAGATTCCCGAGACATCCAATGGGAATGTCTCACAGATTTTGAGGTGTGGAGAAATGAGTGTGTTTTTGAGGTGTGGAGAAATCCCTTTTGCATGTGTGATGTGTGAAATTCCTGAGACATCCAATGGGAATGGCAAGTGGTTTTTGAGATGTTTGCTACTGGAGCTTAGAGGAACATCCTAATTTGGAGAAAGGTGAGTACCATTGGCTCAGAGTAGTACTGGTTTAGGGTGCTGTTAGACAACGTGGTGGAGGTTGGGAGTCATTTTGGAAGAGGTGACAAGGATGGATGGGTGCCTGTACTGCTTCTCAGAGCTCTCATCCTATCCTTGTATCTGGGTCGTGTGGGTGCTGTGAAAAATGACCACAGACTGGGCTGCTTAAAACAGTGAACATGCATTCTCATAGTTTTGGAGGCTAGAAGTCCAAAATCAATTTCAGGGGCTAGAATAACAGTGCCAGCTGGGCCGTGCTCTCTCCAGAGTCTCCAGAAAAGGATCCTCTTGGCCTCTTTCAGCTTCATGTGGCCGCTGGCAGTCCTTGGCTTGTGGCTGCCTCACTCCAATCTCTCCTCCATGGTCCCATAGCCTCCTCTGTGCTGAATTTCTCCTTTCCCGCTTTTCTAAGGATACTAATGATTGGATTTAGGGCCTACCCAGACAATCCAGGATAATCTTCCCACGTCTTCTCTGCTGAGACCCTTTTTCACAGTTTCCTGGGATTTGAACTTGTTAATTTGGCGGTCACGATTGAGCCCATTGCATAAATGAAGGCTTGAGGAGGCAGTACTTCAATACTAGAAGCTTGAATGTAGGGTAAGAATGCATCTTGGAATTACATTCCTAGATCAATGTAATTGGGTTGAGACTCCTCCTAGCCGTCTGAACACAGTCCTGTTTCTTGGTGTTCAGAGACTTAGCTTGTATACCCATAACGTGAGGCTGATGCTAAACCTTTTCAGGATGCTGTTGGGGTTATATGGAGCCAAGCATGTGAAGCATTTGGTGCAGTGTCAAGACACACACAAAGCCCGGGATAGGAGTTAGCTCCTTTCCTCACCTCAGCAGGAACTTAAGGGTGGGGCGGGACCCCCTTACCTCCCCGCCCACAGGTGACCTGGCTGATTCAGCTGGGCCTCACTTCAACCTTGGGCATGGGCTGGACTCTTTTGGGGGGAGTTACACAGGACATGGAACATGCCATCATTGCAAGCCTACCCAGGGTGTTCTGGCAATCTCTGGGTTAGGGAGAAACTGGGGGCTGGGGCCCCGCATGTGCTGGAAGCTCCTGCCTGCTGCTCTCTCTGCTGACGAGCCGCGGAGCCTGCGGCACTGACAGGCCCATCCCAGTGGCTGTGGAGTTCTTCTCTACAGGGACTGAGCGGCAGATACGCCTGTGTGCTGAACATGGCTTTCAGCTCTCTTCTTTCCATGGCAACGAGGGAAAGGGGGCCGGGATGTGGCAATCTCTGCAGGAGAAGCGTGGGCCTGGCTCTCTCTGTCTGTGGGCAGCAGGCTAGAAGAAGAGGAACAGCAGCCCTGATTCCAGCCAGTGTTCAACACAAGCCCATCACAGTTGCACAGAAACACCCTGTCTCTCTCTGGTCTGCCTGATGTTGCAGAAGTGGGAACTAAAACAGAGTGTCAGAGTAACTTGCCCAAAGGCACACAGCTAATTAACAGGAGATTTGAGGTGGAACTGGAACCTGGGGTATCTGACTGGTGGGTTACCTGTCCTCAGGGAGCCCCTTCACATGCTTTGAGGGAATCCCTCTGCATCCCTGGTTTGAATTCAAGTCAGATTTACTGAGGGACCTTGTTGAAACTGCAGGGCAGACCCAGTCATCAGTCTGATCTTAGAAGACAGTATGGGTGCCACACAATTTCAGGAAGCCCAGGACTTCTCAGGACTTTGAGGACTTCTGCAGTCCTGAGTTTATTTAGGGGTCCGCCAGGAAATCACTTACTAAGGACCCAGTCTGTTCAAAAGGCATTTTAAAACACTCCCAAAGCTGCAAATCTTACAGGAAGGGTGACGGTTGGATGACAGCGGAAAGAATGTTCGCGATAGATGCTGCTGGGCACTGGAGGTGTTGGCGACTCTGAGGTCTGGCTCCACTCTGCTGACCAGTGCCCCGCCCCACTGTAGTAGCTACAGCTGAGAATCCTCTGCTGGGAAGCTGGGTCGCCTGTAATTACTGTCCTGGGATGGGGTGCCTTTCACGCCAGGGAAGGTGGCCTTGTTGACTCCCAAGTCAGCTTACATTCGCCACACCTTTTCCTTATCCTACTGATTTGGGCTCCGCAGAAAAATGATTTTCCCTCTTTCACGTGACAGCATCCCAGGTATTTGGAAACTCCTCTGGAGTCACTTTTGAGTCACCTTTGCTCCTATGAGTCTGAGCAGGCTGGACCCTTCCGCTGGACCTGGGTTCTGGGGACCTGCAGCAAGGTCTGTGAGCTTTCATGGTTCCTGTTCACTCCCTGGGCACAAGATAACCCAGACAATTGTCACTGGTGGCTGGGTCGAAAGACTCAAGTGAGTGGCCCCCATGCAGGACATGGACTTCAGGGCTACAAAAAGAGGTTTTATTGAGGGGAAGGAGCCCAAGAATGTGAGCTGTCAGGACAAGAGGAGAAGCTGGTGGTCTGAAGACATAGAAATGTGCAGTCTCACTGTGTGAGCTAAGTGCAGAGCCTTCCCTGCCCCTCCTGATCAACTCAAGTTCATGCTGCTGTGTTTGTGGAAAGGGGCTACCTGAATGTCTTCAGGACTGGTGGCTGGTTAGCTATGAGGCCACACCATCTTGGATGGATGGCTTTACTTAACAAATCATGTTGAATGTGCAGCTGGAATCTACTTGTAATCTGAGCATTCCAGGGAGGCCCTCCTGGCATGGGACCACCATAGCAAAGCCTTTGCTTCAGTGGCTCCGGCGAACGCAGCTGCAGTGGGACAAGGTACATCAGACCAGACCTGTCCTGAGGATCCTTGGCACATGTCAAGGCTCATTGCGAGAGCTGCAGGAAGGCAGGGAAAGAGGATGCATGGGACCAAGTATTGGGTTCCCACTGTGTGCATGAGGCCTGGGCAAAGCATTCACGCCTCCTTATGCTAAAGAAGATTTCATTCCATTTTATGTTTTAGGCTACTTTGCGAAATGAATCTGAGTTTGTAATAATCTGAAGCCTGAAACCTGGAACCTGGGTGGATTCCTCTTAAAACTGCTGGGAGCAGGGTGGGGAAGTGAGATTGGCAGTCGTGGGAATCTGCTTGGGGAAGTGGGGGACACTTCATCAACAATGCAGGCTACCTGCATAATGAACATTTGTATACCTAACCCTGAATTGTAACCCACATCTTTAAAGTAAAAAAAAATTAAAAAACTCCCCAAACTCTGCTTTTTAATTAGTGGAGATTCCTCCAAGGTTTTCACATTAATTGCCCATGAATCTTAGGTTTTGATGCTGTGAATGGCTCTGTCTCTGTGAGTCTGAGGCACTTCAGCTGCGTGATGGTACTGGAGACTGGGGATGCCAACCATGGGCCACTGTGAGTAAGGTTCCAGCTCAGATTTTCTATTTCTCACCTGGACCCTGTGAAGTAGGTTGGTTTCATGATTTTGCCTATTTCGGGTCAAGAGCTCACTGATTTCCCAGTCTGAACCTTTCCTACTACATGGCATGCTAACTACCAGAACCATTCGGAACAGAGATGAAGTATCATAAGGGGTGTCATAAGGGTCGAACTCACCGGAGTTGGGGTCTGACTGGGAGCAATAACATGACAATGGATCAGCGTGGACCAAGAAATGCCCCTACCCCTGCCCCTCAAGGTGCCACTACTGTTGTTTCTTGCAGGCAGGTCCCAGGCTTTTCCACTTATGCAAGTGTCCCTGCTTCCTATCTGCTCAGAGGTGAGAAGCGAGGATGGCAAGGAGGTAGTCTAAACAACTTCCTGCTTTCAACTGTCTTCAAACCAATATTTACTTTCAGCACAGGAATACGCATGCACAATTTAGAAAGTCAGGTTGTCCATGTTGGGGAAACATGACTTCTCCACTCCTGGTACCACCTTCCCAGAGTGGCTCTTCTGAGTTTGGGCCACCCTCGCTTGTTCCTCTCCAAAGGAGATAAAGGATTCTTTTTTTTTTTTTTTGAATCAGGGTCTTACTCTGTTGCCCAGTCTGGAGTGTAGTGGCATGATTATGTCTTAGCACAGACTTAACCTCTGGAACTAAAGTAATCCTTCTGCTTCAGCCTCCTGAGTAGCTGGAACTAGAGGCATGTACCACCATGCCTGGCTAATTTTTTTGATGATTTTGTAAAGATGAGGTCTTGCTATGTTGCTCATGGTGGTCTTGAATTCCTGAGCTCAAGCAATTCTCTCACCTTGGCTTCCCAAAGTACTGGGATTATAGGCATGAGCCACAGCACCTGGCCACGATAGATTCATTTAATTGTGAATTTGAATTGAGACTCAGGGCAGAAGTACCTCCACCCTGCCCTCCTCTTTTTCCCTGGGAGTCAGTTTTCTATGGGAAGCACACTTCCCGGTTGGTGTCCTTAGGCTACCTCATGGCGGCAGGACAGTGGGGGAGGCCTGGGGTTTCCAGGTTGTTTGATTTTAGGACTCAGAGTTAGAGGCTGCCGTTGTTGCTTTCCTGATCCTCCTCCCTCACCATGCTTCATGTCTATTTGGCTCTCAATTGGTTCAGAAACGCTGGTGGAGGGGAGGATGCTTTTGTTGAGCTTCCCAAAGCAGCACCCAACAGTGCCGGGTGGCTTCTCGTGCTACATGCCATCTTCTCCCAGCCTTGTGGCTGCTCTTCACAGTCAACCACCTTCAACTCTTTTGGCCTTTTAGAATGTATCTTTAGGGTCTGAAAATATGCTCTCATCACTAGACCTTATCAATAAGGTACAATCTCTGGCCTTACTAAATGGTAGAGCAGGATTCATTCTGCACATGCTTCCTTGCCTCTCCACCCAGACGGTGTAGTGATATGCAGTCAAATGAAAATGTTGCCAGGTATCCAGGGCTCCCCCCTGCTTGTGTAACTACTGCTCCCTGTGAGCACTGGGGCAATCTGGGCATGTTCCCTTCCAGTACAGCGCCCTGTCTAGGCAGTGTTGTTGACTGGTTGACTTTATTATAGGTGCATCTGCTGGTGAGCCGGTCGTCTTGGGGGATAATTGAGAGCATCTCACTTCTCATTTCTATAGTCCTCTGGTGGAACTAGAGGGTAGAGAGCTACTCAGTATGTAGATTGTGACTTGCTCCTGTCTTTGCCATCCCTGAGGCTACTCTAGCCATCAACTCTGTGCTTCTGAGGCCAGAGCTCCTGCGGCCTAATTTCTTTTTTTCTTTTTTATTTTTTTTGAGTTGGAGTCTCACTCTGTCACCCAGACTGGAGTGCAGTGGCTGCTCCCAGCCACTGCAGCCTCCACCTGCTGGGCTCCGGTGATCCTTCCGCCTCAGCCTTCCAAGTAGCTGGAACTATAGGCGCGCACTAACACGCCCGGCTAATTTTTGATTTATTATAGAGATGAGGTCTCGTCAAGTTGCCCAGGCGATTCTCGACCCCGCAGGCTCAGGCAATCCACTCACCTCAGCCTCCCAAAGGCCAGCCTAATTTCTTTAAAGAATCTACTGAAGGCCTTCTCTGAACACGAGGTGTTGGCAGAGAGATGTGTGAAAAGGGAAGCAATTCCCTGGTTGAGCTGAAAGAGAATCCGAGCCGTCAAGATTCCCATTCTATGATCATTATTTCTACTCCTCACCACCTGTTCTGTCCTCAATTGATGGAAATGAGAAAGCATGTTCTGAAGATACCAGTAAGAGTGTGGCTGGACAATCACCCATGTAGAGAGTTTCTGACCCCCACTTTCCTCTGAGACTGATCCTATCAAGGCACTGTGGGCCTCTATGTTGTCCATCTCGGTGTTTATAATTTTGCTTTTAACTGGCATTTTCACATCATTCCCTATTCATAACACACACATCTAGTTGAACACTGCTGTGACTGAGCTGTGTCCCCCCAAAATTCATATGTTGAAGTGTAACTCCCGTGTGACAGTATTTGGAGCCAGGGCTTTTAAGAAAGTGACAAAGGTTAAGTGAGATCATAATGGTGGGCTCTGACCCAGTAGGACTTGTGTTCTTATAAGAAGAGGAAGAGACACCATGGGTGTATATGCACAGAGGAAAGACCCTGTGAGGACACAGCAAGAGGGCAGTTATATGCAAGTTAGGAAGAGAGGCTCAGTAGAAACCAAACCAGCCAACATCTGGATCCCAGACATTCAGCCTTCAGAACAGTGAAAAAAAAAACTTCTGTTGTTTAAGTCATCTGGTCTGTGGTGTTTTGTTATGGCAGATACAAAAGACAGATACGTATTTTGATACTAAAAGTGGGATGTTGTTGTCGCAAATACCTAAAAATGTGCAGGTGGTCTTGGAACTGGGTCTAGGTTGGAAGAGATTCATTCTAGAAGAAGCCTAGACTTCCTCGAGGAACTACTGGTAGAAATAAGGATGTTAAAGGTGATTCTGGTGAAGGTGTCAAAGGAAGATGGTACAGGTGTAAAGAAATTCTGTTGTCTTAGAGAATGTATACGTAATCATGAACAGAATGTTGGTGGAAACATGAACATTAAGGGAGCTTCTAGTAAGGTCTCAGGAGGAAATGAGAAGCAGGTTATTGGACACTGGAAGCTGTTATTAAGTGGCAAAGAACTTAGCTTGACTGTGCACTAGCATCTTGTGGAAAGTAGAAATTGTGAGTTACAACCTGGGATATTTAGCCAAGGAGATTTCTAATCCAAATGTTGAAGGTATGGCCTGTTTTTTTCCTACTTCTTATTGTTAAATGTGAGAGGAGAGAGATAAATTAAAGGAATTGTTGAGCAAAAACAAAACCAAAACTTAAGGAAAATTCTCAGCGTATTTATAGTGTAGAAATTGAGAAAGCATGTTCTGAAGATAACAACAAGAGTGCAGTTGGACAGTCATTCCATATGGAGATTACTCGATGATTTAATCAGCAACCTCAGCAGAATCCAGGAATAGAGATGGGATTATACTAGCAGAAACACTGCCAGCTTGAGTTAAAGTGAATGGAGAAGGTGGGACAGAATAAAAGGAGGCAGTCTGACTTCTGGAATTTTACAGGATGGGACAGTAAGGCTGTCTAGCTTCAAATATGCATCATCTTTCAGGAAGAGGAAAGAATGATCTCAAAGGCAATTTAGAGATCATCAGGACTTCCTCTCTCACCACAGGTCTGGGGCTATGGTGCATCTTCCTCAGCTTCAGAGGACCACGATGTCACTCCCCAGTGCCTCCTGGGTAAGGCCATCCTGCAGGGCCATGGGGTAGGGACTTCTTCACCGATTCAAGGGGTAAAGCCACCACTTAGGGTGATGGAGGTGATGCTTCCATATCAGGGATCCACAGGGTAGAGCATGGAGCCCAGGAGAATTGTTCTGGAGTCTTAAGACTGAGTGGAATTTGTCTGACTAGGTTTTGGACTTGCTGAATGCCCAACACCTCTCATTTTCTATTTCTCCCTCTTGGATTGGGGATGTTGATACTGTTATTAGATTTTGGGAGTGCATGGCTTATCTGGTTTTACAGGTTCACAGCTAGAGAGAGTTTTTGCCTTAGGATGAATTGTGCCTTGAATCTCACCCACATATGATTTTAGATTATATATATATACTTATTTTATTGTGAGAGGAATATTTAATGTGAAAAGTACCCTCATGAAAAATTTTTAAGTGTATATTGTATCCCTTTTTACTATAGGTACAATGTTGGACAGCAGATTTCAAGAGGTTATTCAGCTTGCTTGACATTGTGCCTGTTCTTTAGTAATGCACCATTTTCCCCTCTCCCATTGCAGCAACAACCACTTCACCCTTTGAATTCTATACATTTGACTATTTTAGCTTGTTTAAGTCGAATTATATTGCATTTGTCATTCTGTTTCTGGCTTATTTCACTTAGCATAATCGCCTTAAACTTTATCCATGTTGTCATATATTGCAGAATTTTATTCTCTTGTAAGACTAAATAGTATTCCATTTCATACATATGCCATATCTTCTGTATTCATTCACTGAGCAGTGGACATTTAGACTGTATCTACATTTCAGCTATTGCGAATAATATTGTAATGAATAGAGAAGTGCTAGTGTCTCTTGAGATCCAATTTTTATTCTTTTGTATAAATACTAAAAAGTAGGATTGCTGGATCATATAGTAGTTGTATTTTTAATGTTTTGAGCAACATTCATGCTGTTTCCATGGTGGCTGCATCATTTTGCACTTTCACCAACAGTGTGCATGGGTTCTCTTTCTTCTACAGCCTCACCTACACTTGTTATCATTATTATTTTTTTGATAATAACTATTCTGACAGGTATAGAGTGATGTCTCATTGTAGCTACAATTTGCATTTACCTGGTGAATAGTGATGCTGAGCAATTTTTTGTATATGCCTGTTGGCCATTTGTTTATTTCTGATGAAATGTTTATACATATCTTTAGACAATTTTAAAATTAGGTTATTAGATATTTTTAAATCTACTGAGTTGTAGGAATTCCTTATATATTTTTAGAGATTTACCCCTTGTCAGAGGTATGGATTGCAAATATATCCTCCCATTTTATAGGTTGCCTTTTCACCTTGTTGGTTATTTCCTTTGTTGTACAGAAGCTTTTTTAGTCTGAAGTAGCCCCACTTGTTTATTTTTGCTTTTGTTGCATGTGCTTTTGGAGTCATGTCCATTTAATACTAAGACCTATGCCATAGAGCTTTTCTCCTATGTTTTCTTCTAGTAGTTTTACAGTTTTGGGTTTTACATTTAAGTCTTTAACCCATTTTGAGTTTATTTCCATTAAGGATGTAAGATAAGGGTCTACTTTTATCCTTTAGCAGGTAGATATCCAGTTTTTCCAACACCATTTTTGAAGAGACCATCCTTTTCCTATTATGTATTCTTGGTGTTGGCCATGTATGTGTACATTTATTTCTGTGCTCTCTATTCTGTTCTATTTTTGTCTACATCTGGTTTTCTGCTAGTATCATACTGTTTTGATCACTATAACTTTGTAGCAGAGTCTGAATCCAGGAAACGTAATGCCTCCAACTTTGTTCTTCTTTCTCAAGATTGACTTGACTATTTGTGGTCCTTTGTGGCTTCATATGAATTTTAGAATTTTTGTTCCTAGTTTTGCAAAAATATGCAATTTGATAAGAATTGGATTGAATCTGTATATCACTTTGGGTAGTGTGGACATTTTAACAATATTAATTCTTTCAATCTTTCAAGTTTGTAGTTGTATAATTGTTCATAGCAGTCTCTTATGGTACTCTTTAATTCTGTGGTATCAGTTGTAATCTCTTTTCTTTCATTTCTTATTTTATTTATTTCTTTTCCCTTATTTTTTTAGTCTAGCTAATAGTTTGTCAATTTTAGTTATCTTTTAAAAACTTTTATAAGTTTTATTCTATGAACACAGTTTCAATCTATGAACACAGAAGTTTTCCATTTGTGTCTTGTTTAATTTTCTTTATTAAAGTTTTGTAGTTTTTGGTACAAGTCTTTCATCTCAAGTTGTGTTTCTATCTAGGTATTTTATTTTTGATGCTTTAGTAAATAAAATATTTTCCTAATTTCCTCTTCAGATACTTTGTTAGTATATAGAAATACAACTGATTTTTGCATGTTGATTTTGTATAATGTAACTTTATTGACTTTGTTTCTTAGCTATTGTTTAGTGTTTCCTGTCTTAGTGTTAGATCATATTGTCTGCAAACAGGGACAGTTTTACTCCATCATTTCTCATTTGAATGTTGTTTATATTTATATATTTTCATTTTTGCCTAATTATCTGGGAGGACTTTTAATATTATATTGAAAAAAATTATGATAATGAGCATTCTTGCCTTGTTCCTGATCTTAGAGGCAAAGCTTTGATTTTTCACTACTGAGTATGATGTTAGTTGTCAGATTTTTATGTATAGGTTTTATTAAGTTGAGTCATTTTCTTTTATTTTTAGTTTGTTGAGAGTTTTTATCAAAAAGAGCACTGAATTTTTTCAAAAATTTTCTTCATCTGTTGAGATGATTATATGATTTTTATCTTTTATTTAATTAATATGGTGTATCTGAATAATTGATTTGTGTATATTGAACTATACTTGCATCCTAGGAATAAGTTTCACTTTACCATGATATATAATCCTTCTAGTGTGCTTGTTGGACTTAGTTTTTTTTTAAAAAATATTTTGTTAAGGACTTCTTTTCAATCTATGTTAATCAAGGATACTGGTCTGTAGTTTTCTTATCTGTGGTATCTTTGACTTTATAAAATGAGTTTGGAAGTGTTTCTTCCTCTCAAATTTTTTGTAAGAGTTTGAGAAAGATTGACATTGATTCTTCTTTAAATGTCTGATGGAACTCACCAGTTAAGCCATCTGGTCTTGGATTTTCCTTTTTGGAAGGTTTTTGATTGCTAATTCAGTCTCCGTACTAGATATAACTCTGTTCTGTCTTCCATTTTTTCGTAATTTAGTCTTTGTAGGTTGCATATTTCTAGGAATTTATCCATTTCTTCCAGGTTATTCAGTTTGTAGTTGTATAATTGTTCATAGCAGTCTCTTATGATACTCTTTAATTCTGCGGTATCAGTTGTAATATTTTTTCTTTCATTTCTTATTTTATTTATTTCTTTTCCCTTATTTTCTTAGTCTAGTTAATAGTTTGTCAATTTTATTTATCTTTTAAAAATTTTTATTAGTCTTATTCTTTTTTCTCTTATTTTATTTTCAATTCCGATTATTTCTGATTTAATCTTTGCTATTTATTTCCTTTGTTGACCTTGGCCTCAGTTTGTTCTTTTTATTGTTGCTTGAGATGTCGAGTTAATTTGTTTATTTGAGATCTTTGTTCTTTATCAATGCAGGTGTTGGTCACTATGAACTTGCCTCTTAGTACTGATTTTGCTACAGCCTATAAGTTTTAGTGTATTTAGTATATTGAGAAGAATATGCATTCTGCTACTGTTATGTGGAAGATTTTGCATAAGTCTGTTAGGACCATGTGTTCTATAGTGTTATTCAAATATTCTTTTCTTTATTGATCATCCGTCCAGATGTACTATGCATTATTAAAAGTGGGACATTACCATTTCATAGTATTATTGTACTTTTGTTTATTTCTCTCAATTTGTCTCAAGATTTTTTTTGATTTTCCTTTGAATTATTTGTTGGCTCAATGGTAGTTCAAACCCATGTTGTCTAATTTCCACATATTAGTAAATTTTCAAATTTTTTCTTTTGCAATTGATTTCTATTTTTATTCCATTGTAGCAAAAGAAAACAATGATAATTGGTATCATTATAATATCCTTAAATTTGTTAAAGCTTGTTTTATGACCTAACATGTACTCTATCCTGAAAAAAATCCATGTATAGTTGAGAAGAATATGCATTCTGCTACTCTTACATGGAAGGTTTTGTATAAGTCTGTTAGGACCATGTGCTATATAGTGTTATTCAAATCTTCTTTACTGATCTTCTGTCCAGAAGTACTGTGCATTATTGAAAGTGAGACATTACATTTGTACTGTCCCACTTTTGTATGTTTGTTTATTTCTCTCTTTAGTTTTGTCAATATTTCCTTTATATATTTAGGTGCTCTGATGTTGGGTGCATATTTGTAATTGTCCTACTTTCTTTGTGGACTATTTTATTATTATAAAATTTACTCTTTTTCGTTTGTGATGGCTTTTAATGTAAGGTTGATTTTTTTGACATATATATATATATATATATATATATATGGCCTCTTTTTTTCCAGCACTTTAACTGTATCAATATCCTCTGATGCTCTTGTGGAGATTCCCTTGTATGTGACAAGTCACATTTTTTTCTCCCTTCAAAATTCCCTGTCTTTGATTTTTGACAATTTGTAGAGTATCTTGGTATGTTTTTTGGGGGGTTCATCTCATTTGTTTTGTGGGGGCTTCTTGGATATGAATGTCCACCTTATTGCCCAGATTTGGAAAGTTTTCAGCTATTATTTATTTGAATAAGCTTTTTGGTTTTCTATCTCTGTCTACTGCTTGTGGATCTTCTATAATGTGTATAAGGATTCCTTTTATAATATTTTATAAACTCTGATGCTTTCAGCACTCTTTTAAAAACTTTTTTTAAACTCTCCTGACTGAGGTGACCCCAATTTTCAGAATCTGCCTCTTACTCGAGAGATTGAGAATGACAACCACGCATAGCAGCCCCTCTGGGTGTAGAATTTTACTTCAGAGGCATGGTCAGAGGCATTGCTCTGCACTTTCAGGGCAGAACCATGGCTGAGGGAGGAAGATTCTTTCTGCTGTGAGTGGTGGGGACAGCAAAGAGGCGTTCCTGGAGTCCAGTCAGTACAGAGGCTGGTAGTGTGTGGCTGCATCACTACTCCACCAGGTCCAGGCATGATTGGCAGTATTGTTATTGACTTTGCTTCTTTTAAGCCTGGCTCATAAGGCCTTCTGGAAATGATTAGTTATTATTTCAATCACTATTTTTAAACAACGGTCAAAGGGATCTTTTAAGAACATAACGAGAGCTGATCATCACCATTTTTCTCCTCCATTAGTATAAAATTCAGCCTACTTACTCTGGCTTATAGCCCTGCATGGCCTGGTTTCACTCACAGCACTAGAGCCACATGCACCTCCTGGAAAAATTTTGAAAATTGTTTCTTCATTTAACAAAAGTGTGTTTGATGCTACTGGGCATGAGGCCCTCACTGGGTCCCTTGAATACACTGAGCACATCCTCACTTTAGGGTCTTTGCTTCATTTTCCTTCTTCCTGGATGATTATTCTCCCTGTCTCCCACACAGCTAACATCTTCCTTCCAGAGGACCTTGGCCTAAATGTCACCTCCTCAGAGAAGGTTTCCCTGACCACTGATCTAATGTAAGCAAAAGGTGATCTCATCAAAACCCAAGTCCTAGTCTTTGCCAAGTTGACCTTAGGATGTCAACTTTCTTCCTCTGAACCTCTGACTCCCATTCAGAGTCCTCTTTTAAAATTCTCTTCTCAGCACTTTAGCATTACCTATGTATTTCTTAGTCTTAGTTATGCTGATAGTTATTTGATTGTTTATTATCTAATTTTCAACCTAGGATACATGCTCAGTGATCACAGTTAACTTTCTGTGTTCAGTATGGCATTGTCAGCCCAGAGAACACTGCCTAGAAGAGAGCAGGTATGGCTTCTGCAAGAACTCCTCACTTTCCACCTGTACTTCATCTCTGTTGTCCTTATACCTGGTGCCTTCCTGGGGCAGACAAGTAGGGGTAACTTTGCATCTCTCCATCTAGAGGTGCTTGATGTTCTATCTCCTAAACTTTCTTCACAGGTGTGTATCTTCCAGAAATTCCTTGAAATCTTTTGTCCACTGATATCTCTCTCTCTCCCTCCCTTACTTTTGCGTTATAGTTTTCTACTTTCACAGAAACAAAGATCTGAAACAAAGATCTGAGTATCACATGTTCTCACTCATAAGTGGACCTTGAACAGCTACCATAATACTATGGGAAAAGGATTGACAGTGGTGGGAAACTATGGGGAGGGACAGAGAGTTGGGACTAATGGTAGTCGATATCTGCCTGGGGAAGGGGGGGCACACCTCATCAACAAGGATAACTTCACAGTGAATATTTGTATACCTAACCCTCAACCGTACTCTACAATTTTAAAATAAATTTTAAAAAATGTTATGTGTGGTTTCAGTGGGGTTTTGAGAAAGAGAGGAGATAAAAGCATGTAGAACTCTTTCTTGTCAAATTGGAATCCTAACAACTTTGTTTTGCAGGGTGAGAAACAGAGGCTAAGAGGCAGAAAGTGAAGAATCCAAAGTCACATGACCAGAGCAGGATGCGGTTTGTGGACCTCTCGTTCCAGACTAGTTCCTGCTCACTGTCCTGGCCCTCACCTTAGGTGCAGATAATGTTCTAGAGGCTTCTGTACTCCATGCTCTGCTAGAGGCCACTGAGGTCATGAAACTCATTTTCCAGTCAGCCAGTCATTACTTCCTTTAGGTAAAGCTATTGCACTCAGTGCCTGTATAGAAATGGGAGAAGGCCCTGGTAGTATGAGAGAGCAGCCCACAGAGCACACAGAAGCTGCCCCTTCCCATACCTCTTTCTCATGGGCTTTGAAGTTCTGGCTCTCCCAATCACTAGCTACATGAAAATGAAAACTGAGGGCAGATATGCTTTGAAGATATTGAAGGACCATTGTTAGAATTTGATTATGCGCTGCACAGGCTGTGTTGAAAGAAACTATTGGAAGAGTGAGTTTTCACTCCCAAAAATCCATTTTGGAAATCTAACTGTGCATCATCCTGATTGTCCAGAAATGTAGCAGGATGTCCCCAGCACTAGGGTCATGGGATGGCCCACCAGTTGAATTGCTCTCTCAAAGGCCTCCAATTAACTTGTTTTAGAATCTGGAATATAGGGAAGCATTTCCTGGGATCCTTGGGGAGGAGCACTTTCTTCTGACTTCTCTACTCCCACATGCAGCTGGTTCTTGGTTCTGTCTTAGAGAAAGTCTAAGCCTCTGTTCTCCATGTTCTTTCCAAGTGTACTGCAGGGCTCACAGGAGGAAAGCAGCTCAGCCTCAATGTTTGCCTCCCAAGGTCACTAGGAAGCTGAGGCCAGACAAGGGTATGAGGTACTTTGCCATTGCCCTATCTTAATTCCTGTGCAAGCTTGACTTGGGGTTGTGGTTGTACTGGAAGTCCAGGTCTAATGGAACTTTGCTAACAGCAAATGAAAGGATGGAGAAGCCACTCTGCCAGCACCACACTGGAATCTGCATGGTGAGCAATCTCTTTCCAACATCCAGGGAAAGGTATTAATTCAATTAGTTCTCCTGGGTCCTCTTTACTTGGCTTAGAACTGGGTAGAAGTTGGCTCTCAGTTCTTACTCACATGTTCAAGAGAAGGGTGTTTTTTCAAGGTTAATCATACAATTGTAGATGAAACAATCAAAAGTCTTTTTAAGTCTAAAATTCAATACACAATTGAAACTGGTGTAACAAAAAGACATCTGAAGAACTGGGACAGGTAAATTCCATTATTCTGTGAAAGCAGCAGTATCCACATCTTCTACCAGAACAAGGTGCTCAATGAACTGAGTTGAAGAATCCCTAAACACAGACTTCAGTTCTTCATCAGAGTGCACACTTCCATTTCTGATGTTTAAATCCGTCAAAATATTTGAAAGAAGAATGTTTCATGTGCAGATCAGACATACCTGTAGGTCGTGGATGAGGTTTCTCTGGAAGACAGCCTGAGGAATGGGGCCAGCTCCCCAGAATCTTCCAGGGGAGAGCTGATGCTTGTGGGAGCACATCAGGGAGTCTGGGGTCCCCCTGTCAGAAGAAACCATTAGCCACCAGAGCCACAGAGATGAATAGGAGCTCGCAGGGGTATGTAGGCAGAACTTGGGGCTGCTCTTCAAGCCACAGCAACAGCCGACAGTGAATCTCGGCACGGAGGTTTGAACGGACAGTCTCCAGCCTCTCTTCTAACCCTGAAATTCCTGCAGACAGAATTCCTTGAGACTCTGCTCTGAATCAGATGCACAGTACACCCAGCTGACTTTTTCAACTCTTAAGGTGGGACCAAGAAGATACAGATTCCCTTGTTAGTGTTTCCCCAAGGGTTAGGTAGGTCACAGCAGTGTTTATGTCTCTCAGCCTCACATTTATCAAACACCATTGCAAACAAGTTCATTTTTGTAAATTTTTGGCCCATATAATCCCTTGTGAGTGTTATGTGCCAAAAAGGGATTCTAGAATGATCTGAGATGTATCGATCATTTGGGATCTCAGAGTTCATGTGGAATCTGTGTCACTTTGAGATCCTTGAGGACAGAGATGGTGTATGTTGTCTTTATAGATCCAGGTCCTTATAGAAGGTCTGCAATTAGTGGTTATGTAAATATTTCTTCAGTATCAACTGGATCAATTCTTGCTATAAGATGAGGTTTGTATTTTCTCTGAAAAGCTCAAATAATATAAATAAATACCTTTCTCAGGGTCACCATGCCCATATATGACAGTTCTTGGATTTAAACCCAGGAATGTTAAACCCTAGGTTATGATCTTTGTCACCTTATCATACTGTTCTATATATAATTAGAACCGAATTGTATTTGTCCTAAAACAACTTTATTTGGGTTTCAAAGAATGCTTTCATGTTCCAGTGTCTCTAGTCTTGGTAATGTAGTTGACTTGAACATATTTCCTCTTGCTCTTTGCCTAGTCATCTTAAGACCCTCACATAAAGAGAGGATTTCATTCCATTTAATTCAGCTCAGATTAATAATTAAGCACTGTATTAGTTACTACTGCTATATAGCAAATTATTCCAAAGCTTAATAGCTTAAAGCAAAAGGCCCTGAGTATCTCACGGTTTCTGTGGGCCAGGGATGCCTGCATGGCTCAGCTGTGTGTACCGAATCAGTGTCCTACAGGGTGCAATCAGGGTGTCAGCCAGGTGGCAGCCAGTTCAGGGCAGGACTGTGGGAAGACTCCCTTTCAGGCTCACACTGATGCTTGACAGGGCCCAGGTCCTGGCTGGCTGCTGGTGGGAGTCCCGAGTTTCTTACTCTGTGAGCCCCTCCACAGGGCTGCTCACAAAACAATAACTGGCTTACCCAGAGCAAGAGCTCTGAGGGCCATGAGTGAGTGAGAAGGACCAAAGTCATTGACTTTTTGTGGCTTCATCTCAGAAGTGACATCCAGTCACTTCTCCTCTGTTCTATTTATTAGAATTGAGTCATGAGATGCAGCCTACAGGCAAGGTGAGGGGATGTCATAGGGGTGTGAACACCAGGAATGTGGAGACCGTGGTCCAAGGCACAGTGGTCCAAGGCCCAAGATAGTGGCCCACTCCATGCCTGGCACTGTTCTGGGAGCTGGGGTTGCAAAGATGAGCAGGACTCCGTTCCAGCCTCAAGTAATTTAGTAATAATGTATTATGAGAAGCAGACATAGTGACAAATTCATTCTGATAGAGTATGATAAGCTCAATAATACAAATGTTTAAAACATGTAATGTTAGCTCAGAGACAGAATGATTCAACTCTGTCGCCAGAGGGTAAGGAAGAGAAGCCAGGGGAGGCTTCCTGGAGGAGGCAAAATATGAAAAGATACTGGAAAAATAAATAACCAAATCCCAATCCTGGACAGAGTCTACTAGGACCAAACAGTATATAGAATCGGCTCAGCTGAAAGTCCCAGTTTATGAGCTCCTTTGCCTCCCGGAAATGTCAGAATTTCTCATCAAGATGCCCCAGAGAAGTGGCTGAGGATCAGCTTGACAGAGCACTATGGCTTTGCTCTAGCAGCAATATTAATATTAAAAGTAAATAAGAGCATCATTTCAACATCGTGTCCCCGTCAGCCTGCATTATGCTCTTTCCAAAATAGCCTTGTAAACATCAAATTTTGAGAAAGCCAAGGAAATTATGTTAATCATATTCCTAAGAGCACTCAAGCAAAAGGGCTGTTTATTGAAAATATTGACATGATGGAAAAAAGCTGTTAGAATGATCATTCCTCTGGGATTTTCTGGGGTGTCACTGAGGGAATTTGAAGAGTCTCCTATTTAATGTTAGGATGGGTTGACAGATTAAGGACTCCAGCAGCGTCCAACTGGATCAGGATGTGAAGGGCTTGTGGTGAGACCCTGAACAGCAGTCTTTGGGAGGAAAACATCTTCACAAGGCCAGTTAAGGTCATGGGGGGCTGGCAGGTGTTTCCCTGGGCATGGGTGAGAAGTGGCACCAGCTGAGAAGGAAAGGACTGCTCAGATACTGACCTGTGGGTGGGCTTCCAGGAGGCAGGGCTTCTAGGGCTTGCAAGGTATGTTGAGGGGCCACATCAGCCTAGGTCCTTTGTCTCCTGGACTTCCCACCCCAGCTTCCACCTCCACCACCTTACACGGATACCCTTTCCTGGCCCTGCTCTCTCCCTGGAGGTGGAGGCTGCCTAATTTTATCTCTGGTTATCTGGGTCTAGAGGAGTGCTTGGAAGAAAGTCATTCCTCAGTCCAAACTCACTGAAGGCTTTTGGTGAGGCAGAGAGTTTGCAGCCTATCTCAACTCTGGAAAAGAAAGAAGAAAACAACTATTTCAGAATAGAGTCATTTACAATATCCTTCTATCTGTTTACATCATCACTGCTATTAGCAGTGGGGTGTAGAGGACAGGTCCTGGGAATGGACGGTTGAAGTTTGAAACCCAAGCCAATCACTTTCTGGGTTTTGGACCCCAGGCGAGTGACTTGATCATGCTTAGACTTAGATTGCCCATATGTGGAGAAGTAGAGATGACAACAGATCATGCTTGAGGCTGTTGTAAGGACTTACTGTGGGGAGGGCTGATTAGTGCCAAGCACAGAG
The DNA here is from genome assembly GCF_000164805.1 of Carlito syrichta. Lineage (NCBI taxonomy): Eukaryota > Metazoa > Chordata > Mammalia > Primates > Tarsiidae > Carlito > Carlito syrichta. The sequence continues at coordinate 260,992 of NW_007260124.1, forward strand.
GCTCTCCATGATGGTTCACCATTATTACAGCACGGGGCATATTACCCAGTGTAGAAATTAGCCCTGTTGGCTGTGAAAAGTCTTAAGAAAAGCCGATTTTAGTTGACTTGAGCATGTTGGGGCTCCCCAGAGGCAGCAAATGCACGACTGGACCTGGGAGCATGACATGGCCACACTGTCCCTCCTGGCCACACTGTCCCTCATGTCTTGCCTCTTGTTGTGTCTGTATAGTTTCTCCCTAGAGACTGGCTGTCTCTGACGCTCTGCATGCATGACAGGAGGAGGCTGCCCCTGGCCCTGAAGTGTATAGACCCCTAACATGTGGTCCCTCTCAGGTCAGTTTCACCCTGCTCAGGTCCAGTAAACAGGGCTGAGGTCATGTGTCCCATGCACAGAAATGCCTTGGAGACCTGTCTGTCTCTCTGCATCTCCCAAAACAGGGCACCGTTGTGATCTGAGCTCACACCCTGAACAAGGTGTGCTGCACATTCAGATGTGACTCCAGCCAGGACCCCCGTGACCCTTCTAATTTCCATTTTGAGTTGGGCATGCTCAGACTCAAAGGCTTATTGTTGTTTTGAGATGTTAAGGTCATGGGTCATTTGTGTTTCCTTCTTTATGCTTTTTTTTCTTTATTTCCTAAATTTTCTACCATGAGCACATGTGTCTTTTGTAAAAATAAGACTTTGTCAAGGTGCTTCTTCAGAGGGAGCTTCCTTCTGTTCCATCTCCTTTAGGAGTTTCAGGAGGTGACACTTCAGACACACAAACTCCACACCAGCCATGGCTGAGCAAGTCACAAAGGAGCATAACAAAAGCAGGCAGACAGACGCCAGGTCCAAGGTAGGTGTGTGTGCATCAGCACAATCAGGTTTCATCTCGGCAGTGGCATCCAGCAGAGACATTTCTGCGGATAAAGTATTATGACTTGTTTAAAAATATTTAAGCCAATGAAATGACCAGCACTCACATTTGGTTAAAAATAGCTTATTTTTTGACAAAAGAACTGAAATAGATCTCGAATAGTTTTAGGAAATATATAAAGGGAAGACATTTGCAAAAGTGGTTGACTACACACTTCTACAAAGCTGTTGGGCATATTCATTATTTTGTGTTTGGAACTAGATTTGAAATCTTGATTGAGAACAATGGCACCTAACAAAATTATCAGGAAGAAGCCAGCCTAAATGGAGAGAAGGCAACGTTTTAAAAAAGGATTGTTTAGAAGGAGGGAGTGGCAGTACCCAAGGGTCCTGGGCCTGGGGCTGTGTGAACACATTGGAGGGTTACTGGAAGAGGGGGTGACGTGATTGTGGGATATGGCTATTATGTCTGTGGCCGGCCTCTGTGTCTCTGGCTTCAGCTTCACTGCCTGTTGTAGAAACTCTGCTCCCTGCTTAATTTCCTCTAGGCATGTTATTTTCTTTGGAGTTCCCAGGAGTTTCTCACCTGACATAACAGGTCTTGAGGAAACATGCACTGGCTGTTCTTGTTGCCCTCAAGCTCAGCTCTGCTGTGCGGATCAGCTTTGCCTTCACCACGCACCGTCTACTTGCTCTCGCCATTCCAGGCTGTGTGTGCTTTTTCTGGCCACCCCACTTCCCCACCTGGATTCTGCAGGACTGGCCAGGCACCTGTCCCCTTGGTGCCGCTGCAGTGCTGGGTGGTGCTGAGCTCCCAGGTTGTGAAAAGCAGGGGATACTTGGTGACAGATTGGGGGTGGGGCCATTTCTCTCCTAGATCTTACGGAGATGTTAGCCGAATAACTTTTTTTTTTTTTTTTGAGTTGGAGTCTCACTCTGTCGCCCAGACTGGAGTACAGTGGCCGCTCCCGGCCTCGACCTGCTGGGCTCCCGTGATCCTTCCGCCTCAGCCTTCCGAGTAGCCGGAATTACAGGTGCATGCTACCACGCCCGGCTCATTTTTTGATTTATTGTAGAGATGAGGTCTCGCTGCCCAGGCGGGTCTCGAACCTGCGGACTCAGGCAATCCACTCACCTCAGCCTCCCAAAGGCGCGGGATTACAGGCTGAGCCACCGAGCCTGGCTGCCGAATAACTTTTTATGTTTTTTGCTTATGTTTTCTCTTTTCACCATAGGACTCGTATTTTGATATTTTGGTCTCTGAGACTCTGTCCCTGGAGATAAATTCAAGCAACATTATCATATAACTTGTCTGCCTGAACTCCTTCTTCTCTTAGCAGGAATTTTCTCCCTGGAGGCCTCTCAGCCCCTCATGCAAATAGAATTAGGCAGGCCCACTCTGTCTGCTTGCTAAACATGCCCAGATGTGTCTAAATCCCAGGGGCCAAAGTAGCTTCGACTCACCCTGGAATCATACCGTGTGTCTATGGACTCTGACAGCAGGGTAGACGTGAGTCCAAGTGTGGGACTGCCCCTCTTGTGAGGCATGCATCACATTCAAATCCAAGGTAGACAGTGTTTATTGAGCACCAGCTACATGTTTTTGTCACTTTTATATTTTCCGCCTCAACCTTATTTTCACAAAACAGCTTATATTTTTATCATTGGAGAAGTAAGATTCTGAGTGACTAATAAATTGTCACATTTTGTAGACTAAGTAACAAGTCTTGTGGTCTGAAGAGGCACTGAGACTGGCATGCCAAGTGCATCTGGCATGCCACTCCTTCCTCAGTCAAGACCCGGCCAGTCACTCAGGCCCTGCAACCAGAGACCCAGCATCTCCCTCGGTCCTACACTTGCCTCCTCAAGGCCACCAGCAGGTCCCATTTTCACCACCTCCTAGATTCCTTGAACTCATTCAGTTCCCTTCCTCTCCTGGTCTCTTCCTAATCCAATTCAGGACCAATTATTTCCCCAACTACTGCTATTGTCTTTGAAGTGATTTTCTGCTCCTTCTCATCAGACTGATCCTTCAATAACATAAATAAGACCATACCCTTCCTCTGCCTACGACTCTTTGGTGACTCTCCCTGGACCAAGTGTAAACTCTTATGCTTGCTTCATCTGGCTCCTCCCATGTCCTCCAACCTATTTGCTGCTTCTACTCAGGACTCCTCTCTGTTCTCCAGATACCCCCAGCTTTCTTCCAATTTTCGGTTTTGCCTCTGTTGCTCCTACCTGGAGTTTTCTTTTTCCTGCTGGTCACAACACTGTTTTATTATTACCTTTGTGTCTCCAGAGCCAATGCTACTCCCCAGAAGAGATGTCACCTCCCAGAGCCCATGCCACTCCTATGGCCATCCCTGACCATGTTATTCTCAATATTTCTGCTGTCTACCCTTTCCCTCCCTATCTTCCCACCTCCCCACCTTCCCCACTTTGCTGGTTATTAGAAGCTTCTAGGTTGCAAATTACAAGCACACACTTAAAGTGGCTCCAGGAAAATGGGAATTCACTGGCATTTGTGAGCAGGAAGTCAGTGATGAACTGTGTCAAGCACAACCAGATGGAGGGACTCGAGTATGGTCCTAGAAAGCTCCCTTTCCCACGCCTCAGCTGGTCCCCTGGGTGCCGGCCTATTTTATTCTGTTGCAGGGGACACGTCTTCCTGTGCTCGGGACCCATAGCTGTCAGTAGCCTCAGGTTTATGTCGCCCTTGATTAGCAACCAGTGAAGAAAGTGGTTCTCTTCCTGGTAGCCTCAAAAAAGATCCTGGGGAGAAATCTCATGGGCCTGGTCTGTGACCTCAGTTGTCCTGAAACCGAGTTGGATTTTTTCCGAGTGGAAAAATGATCCTGAGCTATGATTGGTCAGGACTAGGCTCTATGCCACCTCCAGAACTAAGAGAGGGCATTTCTCGAGCCACAAGGACTAAGGGTGCAGCAAGGCTGGCTGTTTAAAGGGAAAGTGATGGAAGTGAAGGATTGAGACTGGATTGGCAGAACCTGAACACATCCGTCACCAACAGGAGACCTAATGGTATGGAATTTTCCCCTGTGTGTGTGTTTACTGTCTATTTCCCACTGCAATCAAAGCTCAATAGAACAGGAGTCTTGTTTTTCTTTAGAGAGCCAGAATATGTTGGACACTAAACAAATGCTTGTTGAATGAATGAATGATAGAAGGCACAAAGTGGCAGAACCAGATTCAAACCCAAGTTCTTCAACTCCAGATATGTTCTCTCTGTACCACAGCTCACATCTGTGTTCTTAAACCCACCAAAGCTAATCCTGTTGTTTAGCTTATAAGATCCTGCAAGTTAGCTTGGCAAGTACAGGCAGACCTCTTTTTATTATGCTTAGCTTTGCTGCACTTCTCAGTGTTTTTTACGAAGTGAAGGTTTGTGATGACCTAGCATCAAGCAAGTCTATCAGTACCAATTTTCCAGCGTGTTGAACTCACTGTGTCTCTACGTCACATTTTGGTAATTCTCACAGTATTTCAAACTTTACATCATTATTGTCTCTGTTATGGTGATTTGTGATCAGCGATCTTTGACTTTAGTATTGTAATTGTTTTGGGGAGGCATGAACCATGCTTGTGTAAGATAGTGAACATATTTTACAAATGTGTGTGTTCTGACTGCTCCATTGACTGACTGTTCCCTCATCTTTTCCCCTCTCTTTGGGCTTCCCTGTTCCCTGAAACACAACAATTGTAAAATTAAGCCCATTAGTTACCCTATAATGACCTCTAAGTTTTTAAGAGAAAGGAAGAGTGTCGCCGGAGCCCAGCAGGTCGAGCCTGCGGTGGCCGGGAGCGGCCACTGCACTCCAGTCTGGGCGACAGAGTGAGACTCCAACTCAAAAACAAAACAAAACAAAACAAACCTAGAAATGATTAAGCTTAGTGAGGAAGGCATGCCAAAAGCTGAGATAAGCCAAAAGCTAGTTATATTGCAACAAACAGCCAATTCATGAGTACAAAGGAAAAGTTCTTGAAGGAAATTAAAAGTGCTCCTCTAGTGAACACCCAAGTGATAAGAAAGTGACACAAACTTATTGCTGATATGAGAAAGTTCTAGTGGTCTAGATAGAAAATCAAACCAGCCACAATCATTCCCTTATGCCAAAGCCTACTTCAGAGCAAGGTCCTAACTCACTCAATTTTATGAAGGCTGATAGAGGCAAGGAAGCTGCAGAAGAAAAGTATGAAGCTAGCAGAGGTGGGTTCACAAGATTTTGTGAAAGACGTCATCTCTGCAACATCAAAATTCAAGGTGAAGCAGCAAGCACTGATGGAGAACTTGCAGGAAGTTATCTAGAACATCTAACTGAGATAATCAATTAAGACAGCTACACTAAACAACAGAATTTTTTCCATGTAGATTAAACAGCCTTCTGCTGGAAGAAGATGCCATCTAGGATTTTATATTTAGAGAGGAGAAGTCAATGCCTGGCTTCAAAGCTTCAAAGAACAGGCTTAATCCTGTTAGAGGCTAACATAGCGGGTGACTTTAAGTTGAAGCCAATGTTCATTTGCCATTCTGGAAATCTTCAGACACTTAAGAATTACACTGAATATACTCTGCTTGTGTTTTGTAAATGGAACCAAAAGCCTGGATGACAACACATCTGTTTATAGCACGGCTTACTGAATATTTTTAGCTTACTGTTGGGATCTACTTGTCAGAAAAGAAGATTATTTAAAAAATGTTACTGCTCATTGACAATGCACCTGGTCACCCGAGAGCTTTGACAAAGATGCATGTTGTTCTGATGCCTGCTAACATAACATTCCTTCTGCAGTCCATGGATCAAGGAATAATTCTGAGTTTCAAGTCTTGATATTTAAGAACTTCATTTCATAAGATTGTAGCTGCCAAAGGTAGCAATTCCTCTGATGAATCTGGGTACAATCAATTGAAAACCTTCTGAAAAATACCTGCTATTCTAGGTGCCATTAAGAACATTTGTGATTTATCGGAGAAGGTCAAATATCATCATTAACAGGAGTTTGGAAGAAATTGCTTCCAGTCCTCATTGATGACTTTGAGTGCTCAAGACTTCATTAGAGGAAGTACCAGCAGATGTGGTAGAAATAGCAAGAGAAGTAGAATTAGAAATGGAGTATGAAGATGTGAACGGATTGCTACAATCTCATGAAAAAACTTGCATGGATGAGGATTGCTTCTTATGGTTGAGCAAAGAAAGTGAATTTTTGATATAAAATCTACTGGTGAATATGCTGTGGACATTGCTGAATTGCAGCAAAGTATATGGAATATTACAGAAACTTGGTAAAGAAGTGGCAGGGTGTGAGAGGATTGACACTGATTTTGAAAGAGGTTCTACTGTGATTAAAATGCTATCCGATAGCATTGTGTGCTACAGAGAGGTCTTTTGTGAAAGAATCAATTGATCTGGCAAACTTCATTACTGTCTTGTTTTAAGAAATTGCCACAGTCAGCCTCACCCTCAGCAACTACAACCCTGGTCAGTCAGCAGTTACCAACATCAAGGCAAGACTCGCTACCAGCAAAACGATTAAAACTCACTGAAGTCTCAGGTGATCATGGCTATTTTTTAGCAATAAAGTATTTTCTAATTTAGGTATGTACTTTTTAAAGACACAATGATATTACACACTTAATAGACAACACAGTATAAACACAACTTTTATATGCATCAAAATATTCATGTGAGTCTCTTTATTTTGACAATCACTTCTTTTGCATGGTCCAGAGCTGAACCCACAACAGCTCCGAGGTACGCTTGTCCTGGCATTAATGAACACTTGGGCTTGCTGTTGGTCTTTCAACCAGTATTATCCAAGCTTTTTCCCACTACAAGATAGTTCTGTCTGTCTTACTATGTAAAACAGTTTCAAACACAAAAGTTCCTTGTCCATATTTGAATGAGTAAGTGAATGAGTGAAATCCAGGAGTTTTTAGTCCCACTGCTTTTCTGTAGTGATAACTTAATGCGTTGTGGAACTCCTCAACTCATTTACTGAGAGTCTCCCTTTGACCACTGGCAAAATATTAATATTGATTTACCTGTCTCATAAGACTGTTTGAATATTCATTCAGTTTTTCTCTGCATCATAAAAATACTTCATTTGCCACCTGTGATTAGATTAAAGGAGGACTTCTGTCTCTCCAGTTTGCCTGAGCAACAGGCACAGATTTTTGGCTGTTCACCAAAATTTGCGTTTTCTTCTTCCTGGGCATACAATTAAACAATGTTTCCCAGGCTCCTGTGCAGGGAGGTGGGATAGCATAACTTTGTGCCAGCTCACGAGACGTGAGCAGCAATGCTACAGGCCACTTCTGGGAAAGTTCTCTGTCTGTTCCCCACCCTCCCACTGACTAGAAACAGGCTCCTGAGTCACATGGAAGTGCCTGTTGAAGATGACAGAGGTTCTTCAGCCTGAGTCCTGAGCGGGCATGCCCTCTGGTCTCTATGCGTTAAAAGCAATGTTCTACTGTGCTTGAGGCATTACACTTCTGGTGGTGGATTTGTTAAAACAGAAAGCATACACTACTTAACACAGAAAAGTGCTAAGGGTTTGTTTTCTTATCCTTGTCTTATGCCGCTGTTATTTGTATTCAATTTTATAGAGTGTTTATCAGAATTCGACTAGTTGAATATGCTGTTTCTTTTGATCTCTCCTTTGTATGGTGTAGCTCTTCCTCTTGATGGGGTATAGATGTGTAGCTTTTCATTACACATCCCTTCCTGATCTCACTGCATGAGAGGTCCATAGACACAGGGACTCAGCTGAACCTCAGAAGATTTTCTGTTCTTGTCAGCATTGAAAACCATCATGCAGTTAATTCCTTCCTTCCTTCCTTCCCTCCTTCCATCTTCCTTCCTTCCTCTCATCCCTCCCTACCTCCTTCCCTCCCTTCCTTCTTTCCTTCCTTCCTTTCTTCTCCCCTTTCCTTTCCCTTCTCTTGTTTTCCTTTCTTCCTTCCCTTTCTCCTTTCTTCCTCCTTATTTTCTTCCCCCTCCTTCTTCTTTTCCCCTTCCCTTCTTCCTTCCTTCTTTCTCTCTTTCCTTTCTTGCTTTCTTCCTCCTTCTTTCCCTCTCTCTCCTTTCTTTCCTACAGCCTTCCTTTACTTTCCTTTCTCCTCTCCTTCCTTCCTTTACTCTGTCCCCCTTTTGTTTTCAACTTAACTGAATACCTAGTGGGTATGAGATATAGCATTAAACACTGAGGAAGCAGAGACAAAGTGTTGAATAGAACCACATGAATATATCATATTTATAGGGTTAAAGAATAGTCAAATATTGGCTATTTAATATCACTATTTTTCAAATGAGTTTGTGTATTAATATTACTGCTGGCTTCTTATTTTCTTACTTTTATTTATTTATTTTTTCCCACCTGCATTTACTTGGAGAATTCTCAGCTACGTGGAGGTCTTAGAATAACTTCAAATAATTTTGGGGATGAGGAATACACACACACACACACACACACACACACACACACACACACACACATTATACAATTAATACAATGCATAGTTGTTTTCAAGTAAGTTTCAGTCTTCTGGGGAGATAATTAACAAGTGAGATAACAATAGAATGTGACTGTGATGAAAGCAGGTACAGAGGGCTGTACGCATGCAGGGAAAGGGAATCTGATTCAGGATGTGGTTTTTGCAAGGGTATTTTTTGGATCTGGGATTTCTCTTCCACAGATAATTGCACTTTGTGCTTTGCTCATTTCCTATATTTGGGATGACCGTTCATCAGCCCTGCAGATCTGCTTTGTCCCTGTTGCTCAGAAGCAATTATCATAACCACCTTCCACAGTCGCTCGTGTAATTGCAATAATAACTGATTGAGTTGCCCTACTTCAGCTCCTAGCCTCAGCCTTCATCTAAACACATTTCTCACCTGTATAAAATCTCCTATACCACAGTCCAGTCAAGTCAATGTTGAGGAGTTAAAGAATAAGTGTTAATAACCCTCCTGTCCATTCCTGCAAGTGTGAATAGTGATGGCAGTGGCTATCCATTGGAAAGAATGCCTGTCAATCAATTGCAAAAAAAAAAGAAAGAGGAGACTTGGTGAAAAATAAAGATATATGCCGGGCTCAGTGGCTTAGCCTGTAATCCCGTGCCTTTGGGAGACTGAGGTGAGTAGATTGCCTAAGCCCACGGGTTCAAGACCCGTCTGGGCAGCGAGACCTCATCTCTACAATAAACCAAAAAATCAGCTGGGCGTGGTAGTGCATGCCTGTAATTCCAGCTACTTGGAAGGCTGAGGCGGAAGGATCGCCGGAGCCCAGCAGGTTGAGGCTGCGGGGGCCGGGAGCAGCGACTGCACTCCAGTCGGGGCGCTAGAGTGAGACTCCAACTCAAATAAATAAATAAATAAATAAAGATATATGACATCATAAGTATAATTGAAAAGTGCCTGCCTTGATGTAAAAACAAGAATCACATTATTATATCATTAGACTCAGAAAAGGCTTTTGATAAAATCCAGCATTCCCTCTTGATAAAAATCCTTTAACACCTAGGCATAGAGGGAACAGATCTAAAAATAGTAAGACCCATCTAAGATAAACACATAGTCAACATATGGCTAAAAGGACAGATATTGGAAGCATTTCTCCTGAAAACCAGAACAAGACAAGGCTGCCCACTCACCTTCCTGTTCCACATGGTGTTAGGAGTCCTAGCTAGAGCAATCAGACAAGAGAAGGAACTCAGGGGTATCCAAATAGGAAAAGAGAAAGTTAAAGTATCTCCCTTTGCTGATGATATGATTTGATACTTTGAAAATCCAAGGGAATCTGTCAAAAACCTCCTTGTATTGATAAAGGATTTTGGCAAAGTCTCAGGGTATGAAATCAATGTGCAAAAGACAATTATATTTTTATACACCAAGAGCAAACAGGCAGAGAACCAAATAAAACGCACAATCCAATTCACAATAGTCACACAAAAAAGAAATACCTTGGCATCTTCCTAACCAGAGAAGTGGAAAAACGTTCACAATGAAAACTATAAAACACTGCTCAAAGAAATCAAAGAAGGCACAAAAAAAAAAAAAAAAAGGAAAAATATTCCATGCTCATGGATCGGAAGAATCAACATTGTTAAGATGTCCTTTGTACCAAAGGAAATCTACAGATTCAATGTAATACCCATTAAACTACCAACAACATTCTTCTCAGACCTGGAAACAACAGTACAGAAATTCATATGGAAACAAAAATGTCCACGAATAACCAAGACAATCCTCAGTCAAAGAAACAAAGTAGGAGGTATTACACTTTCTTCCAGACTTTAAACTTTATTATAAGGCTACAATAATCAAAACAGCCTGGTATTGGTACAAGAACAGTCATATAGACCAATGGAACAGGATGGAGATACCAGAAGCGAAACCTCAACTTCTTAACCAATTCATCTTACACAAAGCCACCAATAACAATCTTGGTGAGAGGAAAATCTATTCAGTAAATAGTCCTGGGAAACTGGCTGACTACATGCGGAAGAATGAGACAGGACCCCTACTTCACACACACACACACACACACACACACACACACACACACACACACACACACACACAATCAACTCTAAATGGATCACAGACCTAAACATAAAACCTCAAACTATAAGATTCTTAAACAACACAGAAGACCCCTTAAAGACATTGGAATAGGCAACCATTTCCCCAAAAGCCTATAACATAAGAGATAAGATAGACAAGTGGGACCTCATCAAACTGAAAACCTTTTTCAAAGAAAAAGAAACCATCAAGAGAGTGGGAAGAAAACCCACAGAATGGGAAAAAAAATATTTGCCAACTGTTTATCTGACAAAGGCCTAATATCCAGGATCTACAAGGAAATCAAATGCTCCAAAAGGGGGCAGGGGAGGGGGGGGCGAAACAGCCCTATAAAAAAGCAGGCAAAAGACATGAATAGGCATTTCTTAAAAGAAGACATACAAGCAGCCAATAGATACATGAGAAAATGCTCAGCCTCACTAATCATCAAAATAATGCAAATCAAAACCACATTGACATATCACCTAACTCTAGTCAGGATGGTCATCATTAATAAATCAATAAACAACAGATGCTGGGGAGGATGTGGAGAAAAGGGAATGCTTCTACACCATTGGTAGGAGTATAACCTCTGTGAGAAACAGTGTGGCAATTTCGAAAAGATCTGAAAATTGACCTTTCATGTGACTGCAATTCTCCATCTGGGAATATACCTGGGAAATCATCCTAATAAAAGACACCTGTGCATGCATGATCATTGTAGCACTATTCACAGTAGCAAAAACATGGAATCAACTATGCTGCCCATTGAAACTGGACTGGATAAAAAAAAGTGGTACATATACATGATGGAATATTATGCAGCCATAAATAAGGACAAAATTATGGACTTTGCTACAACTTGATTGAATTTAGAGTCTAACATACTCAGTGATTTATCATAGAAGCAAAGAACTGAATACCACATGTTCTCTTTCATAAGTGGACCTTGAACATTTATCATACACTGCAAGAAAGGGATTGTCAGTAGCAGGACACTCCCAGGGGAGGAAGGGGGGGCATGTAAAGTCACCAAGGGTAACTGATCCTAAACCAGGGGAAGTGGGGACCAGTGGGAGCCCCTGACTTCACCTGTACATAGACCACTTATGGACCTAATCCTGACTTGTACCCCACACCTGTAAAATAAGATTTTTAAAAAAGTGCTTGCCTTGTTCTATTCAATAGTTCCTACCTTTACTCCATAATGCCAAGGAACTGTTGAAAGGGACTTGAAGAAAATTCCAATCTTACGATTTTTGGTAAAGATAATTTGCAAAAAGGTCACTTCCTAATGTGTATTTGTCAACAGCGCCTAAAAGGCCAACTGAATGAACGGACATATAAAATATAGAATATGCCCATGGCTATCTCTAGATATCAACAAGAAATAATATGATACAACATAATATATGGGGATGCCCCCCAAAACTCAGAATTTACTTATAAAAATTTGTGTATTTATTCTTACATGTTTAAATTTCAGTTACCTTCAAAGTACTCCCCATTTGATGCAATACACCTATCGAGATGCTTTTTCCACCGCTCAAAACAGTTTTTGAACTTGGCAATGCTGATGCACTTTAGTGCTTCCGCTGTGTTTGGTTTCAACTCCTGACATCCGCAAAACATTTCCCTTTGAGGACTTTTTTCATCCAGGGAAACAAATCAAAAAAGTCACTCAGGGCAAGACCCGGTGAATAGGGAAGTTGGGGGATGGGGGTCATGCCATCTGGGGTCAAAAATTGCTGGAACACACCGTGTGGTAGGCGGGTGCGCTTGTAATCACCTGTCATGAAATGGGCAAACACACTGAAAGAATCTCCAGAAAAAAAATTCACTGAAGTTAAATGCAGCCTCTCACAACAACGCTAGCTGGTGCACTGATGCTAACGAGTTCCTAGGACACTGACCTAGTGAAGGAAGCCTCTATTACAAGGGGCCCACATTCCAAAAGATAATTCTGCTTTTTGGGGGATCCCACTCATATTTTCCATTAACTAGTATATACAGATCTATGTTGTCAGGCATGTGTGGATGTAAAAGTTTACATAACATCCCAACCCATTTCCATATCTGAAATCTCTGAGAAACTCCCATTATCAAGCAACATCATACTTCAAAAACTAGCACCTTGTTCTTTGAAGCTCAAGCTTAGTGTTTTCCAGTGCTATTCATTGGAATAATGGCACAAAGATGATAAAAACGAAGTTTTTAAAGTGGTGAGTGTTAATGTGATAACTATACATTCTTATTAACACTGTTTTAGGACGGGAGGTTCAGCTCCTAGTCCCAAAGATGGAACAATGGAAAGAGTGGGGTGTTAGGGGCCTGGAGTCCTCATTTTGCATGGGGGCAGGGCACAGTTCTGGTGGGATCCTGCCCTGCTGCTGGCATTGGTTCAGTCAGGCGTCTCCTTGGACTGTCCTGGACCTAAAAGAGACACACTCAGGGCTACATACAGACATCCTGAATTCTCCTTGTGAATGAAAGTTCTGATACATTTAGAACAAAGGTCTACAGACTTCCTATAATGGGCCAGAAAGTAAATATTCTAGGTTTGCAGAGCACGTGGTCTTTGTTTCAGTTGCTGGACTCTCTGCTGTAATGTGAAAACTGCAATAAAAAAACAACTAAGTAAATGAGCAAACTGTGTTTCAATAAAACTTTATTTCCATAAATAGGTGGGCACTGTAGTTTGCTGACTCTTGATCTAAATGGATAGCTAATATTAATTGAGCCTTAGGATGTGTTCTAAATATTATCAATGTGTAAATTTACTTAAGCCTTTCACAATCCTCTGAGAAAACACTGGTGAGGGTATAGTTAAGTAAACAGCCCAAGGTTGTCAGCTAGGTAGTGGGAGAACTTGTGCTCAGACCCGGGCACGCTGCTTCTGCTACCTGTGCCCACCAAGACGTGCTGCCGCTGTTCAGAGGCTCATATTCACAGAGGGCACAGCGGTGGCTCCGCCCAGTGGGCCCCCCGCCGAGTGCTCCATCATTTTCACTGGTGCGGATTGGGGACCAGAGTAGTGTTGCCATCCAGTATTCAGAAGATCTTTCTCTTCCTTGGGCTTCTAAAGCAATGGGTAGAGATTTTTTTTCTATAAAGATTTCTCCACATTTGTCATGGGGAAGGGGTACTGATATTTGTTGTATGTACAGAATGTACTAGTCATGCAGCTGGCAACCCACACATGCTCAGTCATCCGTGCTTATCTGCCTCTCTAAGAAATCCTTATGCCCATTTTTTTTCAGAGAAATAAAAGGCTCAGAATGGTCAAGTGACGCTTCCAAAGTCACATTCTTCATAAGAGATGCAGGTAGGGATCTGGCCCGAAGCTCAGTGTCTCCAGGACAAGGTTTTCCCCAGTCTGCCTCTTTGAGTGCATACCAGATTGTCAAAATTAATCAGAGCTATCATAAACTTTTAACTATGCATCACTGAAGACTATTTGGCAATTATGTTTGTCCAGTGACTATTCACATCTCAAATCAATGGCTTTGATCATCATTACAATTATTATTTTCACCAATATCATTTAGCAACCAATTATTTTTAGTGAAATTATTCACTGATACATTGGAAAGCACCGCAACAAATACCACTACGGGGGGGTAAGTCATACCTCCATTTTACACCTCACTATTTGCCCGGGGAAAAATTACAAAAAAATGATAGGGTGTTCTTGAGATTTTATTTTCAGAACTCACTTAACCTTAGAACTAATGTATTGAGCAAATGGAAAACAAAAGCAAACAAACAAAACTGACAACTGAACTCCTCAAAAATATCAAAGAGAGAGATGTTAAAAAGTAACTTCAGTGTATATTGTTAGTTTAATTGTTAGTTTGACCAAATGTAAATTGAGCCAATTCTGTGAATGACAGTTGCTCAACACACCTGTGCCCTGGGCCCCTGCCCAAGTGGATGGAGAATGTGCCAGAAAGGAAAGTTCTGTGCACGGGGCAGGTGACACAAACCTGCAGTGTGTGACCAAGGATTCTGGAGGGATAGTCTCTGCAGGTAGGTGGCGTGGTCACATGTTTTCTGGTACCATTAATGAGTGGACGTCTGAACAGTGCTTCATACTTCAAAGTGTGAGCTCATTTCTCTTCACAGCAAACCCCACATCAGAATATCTTACAGATAGGGAAACTGAGGTACAGAGGGATGCATCGATTCACATACATGCATATAATCATTACATTTTCAGCCTGGAATTTGAACCTAAGTGTTTGGACAGTAACTATCTCGCTTTTAACTGTCAGTCCTGGTCACTGTCCATGTAAAAATTTTACCAGTGTTGACATAAGGGTTGGGGCCAGAGGACTGAAATGAGTCAGGAAGGAAAATGAGGATCTGTGGGTGGGAGTTCCAGGTATAACTGCAGAGTCTGTGCATTGTGCAAGGATGAGGGAGGCTGGATCCCGGCCAGGCTCCTCTCAGCCAGCTGCTAGCTCTCGTGAGGCTGGGCATGCCCCAAGGAAGAGGAGCTCGTAGCTTACCAGAGACAGTGGGCACCAGCAAACCCTACAGCCACCAAGCTGTGCTCTCTCCACCAAGATCTTGGGTCCTTTAACAGCATGGTGCAAGCTTGCAGTCACTCTGCTTCAAGGGCAATCCTGGTGTGGCCCCTGTGAGGGGGTGGGGAAACAGGGTGGACACTGATGGCTCTCAAGTAGGGAAGGGACTTGGGCCATTTCCGGGGCCCTCAGCATTGAAAGGGACCCTGGGAATTTAGAAACACCCTCCCCAGCAAGTTTCCTGATGCCCCTTGTACTTTACTGCACGTCCCCTGAAGGGATGCTTCCTACCACACCAGACAGACGCTGCACGTGGGGACAGCTGGAATTGCTAAAGAGCTTTGCCATTTCTAATGAGTGATTGAACCAAAATCTGCTTCCTTGACGTTCTCACTTAACTCTTCTCTCACTTTCCTTGAAGCTTTCACAACTCACTGATCTAGATATTCTCTCCAGAGTACTGTGAGATGCCAGCTGTCTTTGTTATGGCTCCACGACAAGTCAGGAGAAGATCCGGAAATGAGGAAAGACATGGCATAGCCTGAGGACCAAGGGTGCTCCCAGACCAGCATCCAGTGACATTGTTTACACGTGCTCCCCGCCGGCCTCACACCAGGGACATCCTCACCATGTTTTAGTCTTTGGCTACTTTAGCCCAAACACTTATGCATCCTGAATGTCTCCTGTACAGAACCCATTAAAACACATCTGCCCTGAGCCCCACTTTCTCAGGGCCCTGGAAACCCAAGGAGCCAAAGTGCTCGCCTGAGGTCATCATGCTGCCTGGTTCCCCTGACAACAGATATCTACTCTCACTGTAGCCATTAAGTCCTCGTGATGAAGAGAATTTGCAGGTGTTCCCAACACTCATGGAATGTGGGATATAGGAGAGCCTTGTGGTGCCCTCAAATCACACCTGTGTGACAGACATCTCTTCTGTTGCCTATGCAAGTGGCTTTGATTACAGCAGGGAACCCTTGCCTTCTGTGTGGGATGCTCACATCAGATGAGTTCAGTGTCAGACAGAGGGTACCCAGTGACTTCTATGCCCCAGGAACTCAACTGGCCGTGTGCTAAAACCTAGGGGGCAACTCGACCCACACGACGCGTAGTTTCTGTTCCAGATGTGATGAGAGAGGTGAGACCCCAGGTCCTGTGGACGTATGAGGGAGGGGTCAAGAGAGGCAGAGGAGCCTTCACGTGGTGGGAGGCGGGTATAGGCTTAGAAAATCCCATGACATGAGTACCCGTAGCCAGGTGGCAGGTGTGAGGTTCACAGAAACTCTGTTCTAAGTCACCACCAACGTTGAACTAGTGAATTCTGAACCATTGCTCCTAGGGAAGTACAGGGGTAGTTTATTAGTCAGAGTTCTCCAGAGAAACAGAAACAACAGAATGTGTGTGTGTGTGTGTGTGTGTGTGTGTGTGTGTGTAGAAAGGGATTTATTTTAAGGAATTGGCTCATGTGATTAAGGAGGTTGGCCGAGAACATTCAGGGAGCATAACTCAACCAAGTTGACAAAGAAAATCAGCCATTGCAGGCTAGGTGACTTTGAGCTTTGGGCCACAATATTTTTATCAACTGGCCAATATACAGCATTATTTGATGTGTGCTTCTGATTAAAGATACCTTATTTAACATATATTGTTCATTCATTAACATTGAATTCATGGCCAGCAGTGCTGTAGTTCATGCCTAAAGGTAGCTTCTCTGACATGTGTTTTCTCTCTAAGGGGCATCGTGGCCTCCTTGTACTTAGGAATAATAGATGCACATCAGATTGTGCCTGGGAATCATTTTAACAGTGATGTCACCCACAAATGGAAAGAAAATTGGCATTAGCTGGATCTCAAGAAGACCCTTGTTCACAGTCTCAGAGCTAAGGCATGAAGCTGGGCAGCACCTTATTCTACCTCAGCCCAGAACCTGTGCTTTCTGTGACTCGGCTATTTTCCTGTTCTGTTCATGTCCACAAATGACTGCAAGTGTAAGCAAAGGTTTGATTTTAAGTTATAAGTGGATTTTAGTAAGCAAGTGATTTGTAAATACTGAATCTAGGAGTTGTGAGGCTCTGTGTCTACTACACGCCATGCCCTGGTGAGCAGCCAGGTGGTAGCTGTGGTGACGACAACTGAGAATGTTCCACTGGAAGAGATGTGAGGCTGTAGGATGTCCACAGTGAGCCTGAACTGTGGGGTCCAGCCTTTTGAGTACAGACAATGGAAGTGATTGGAGAGGTCTGGGAGTGAGTGGTGATCACAGCTCCATTTTGTGAATGTGCTGTCATATAAAGATGAATTGAAGGAGGAGACCCTGGAGCTGGGAGATGGTCTGAGGGCTCCCCAGGGAGGCAAGTAAGAGGTGACACCCTAAATGTGGCAGCGACATGAGGTGAGGAGAGGGAGCAGGTGTTGGAAGGGCAAAATGGCAAGGCCAAGTGACGAGGGTGAGGGTGGAGCCACAGTTCGGAGCCCGTCAGGTTTACGACTGCATTCCCTGGCGAGACCTGTTTCTAACCTTTCAGCCATTGCTCTCCACACACTCCTTCTAACCCTCAGGCAACGCCCATGCTTTTCTCCTTCTTCCTATGTCTCTCAGGAACCTCCTCAATCCCACAGCTCTCCCCTGTGGAGGGTGGTGTGTGTCTGCCCACCTCCCTCCCACCCTCCCTGTCTGAGTGGCTCCAGGCTTCTCTTCTCAGCATCTGTAAGTCCAAAGGCCGCCATCATAGAGTCTTCCTCCTTCTAGCCACTGGGTGCTGTTCTCCTCAGCCCTGCCACTCTTACGCCCTGTGACTGTCACAGTTCCTCATGTGGGGGGCAAGATGAGGAGGATTGGAGGTCCTGCAAGAAAATGGCCCCTTCCAGAGACTCAGCACGAGGAGGGAGGTGTCCAGGAGATGTTCTGGCTGCTGCCACCCTGGCCCCTACTCCTCTGTGAGTGTGGGCTGTGCCATGTCTCAGAATGAATGGTTCCCCCATGACAGTGACTGGCATGGGAGGATGCATCTACCCCTAATTTCTATTTGTCATTGTCAGATGCACCCGATGAGATGCCACCTTTGTCAAGTTGGGTTGGGCTTGAGTGTGGAGTCATTTAAGATTCTGAGCCCAATGGAGCTCCAGCCGTGATGTATACTGTAAGTAATGAATTATCTGTGATTAAATTACAATTAACTAGGTCTCTTTCTTCCCTAGGGACTTGATAAAAATATTTACAAGAAATTCTGATCAGATGCTCACTGTCCAAATTAATATTGTTTCTTCGAAAAATACACGAGTGTTTTCATCCAAAATCAGCTTTTGTTTTGAGTCCAATCAGCATCTCATGTGACAAAGCCTAAGGAGGAAGAGGCTGTGCGGTGATGTGTAACATGGCTTGTTCATCACGATGCGGTTGAATGACACCCTGAGTCAAGGTTGCTGGCCTCTGGGCCACCTCCTACTCCACCCTGCCCACTCCTCAGGGATGACCTTTGGTAGATCCCAGACATTTGGACCTGGATGTTGAGTGGTGTCCTGCCCCTGCTGTACTCACCATCCAGAGAGGAAACTCTCCGCAAAGCACAAAAGAGTACTTGAGGGTGAAAAGAGATGGTTAGCACTCCTGGGGGAGCAGACGACTCAGCAGTCTCTGTGGGCCCAAAGATACCCCACATGGATGGCATCGTGTTCTAGAACCGTGATGCCTCTAGTCGGCTTGATGGACAGACATAGATGGGGCTCTTTGATGGATCCATTCTTGTTTTTGATGTGAGAGTTATTTCTCTTTGATCCTGTTCAGTAAAATGCATAAACTTAATTGTGAGCATTTATTCTTGTTGTTCTGAAGATGATTACTTGCAACTAGTAAGTGTGTGCCATGTCCAGATGGCTGCACTTCTGAGAGGTTCTGCATATGAGGGGGTGTCACTGTGTGAGTCAGCACCACAGTCAGGCGCCCCCAAATGTGGTGCTTTATGTCTGCTCTGTGGGTCTCCTTCCTGTCTACCACCTGACCGAGTCAGCTTTCCCTGTGGGCTGTTTTATCATGGCGAAGAGCTTAAGAGCTTACCAACACGGATTTAGTTATCATTTGGGGTTTGGGGCAGGTTTTTCATCTCTGCTCCAGGCTGGGGTCATCCCCATGCACTGTTCTCAGGGTGGAGCCCTGGGCAAGAGGTCCAGTTAGACTTTTGCTTGGAGGCAGCCCAGAGTGTATTTGCTCACCTCCCATCTGCCCAAGCATGGTCACTACTCAACCCAGAATCAACAGGGCAGGGAAGATATGCTTCCCATGCAGAGGGCAAGTGTGAGTGAAATTTGCTAAATAAGTATGTTCTACCACTCCAACTCTTCTAAGTTTTATTTTAGGTAGAAAAAGTCAGAGGCTATGAACAATGCCCACGGTCGCATAGGGAAATCTTGGGACTGCAAATGTCTCCTGGTATGGAGAAAAATCTTCATGATTTTTAAAAGATGAGTGTTTCTGAGTAACCGTGACTACAGCAAAGCATATGCTTACAGTTTGTTCTAATTTGGTTAAAAACAAAACAACAAACAAACAAAAAACACCAGGATGTTCATAGTTTTTGGAAGATAAGAGAAGAATGAGTGATTTCCAGGTAACAAACATGGCAGACCCCTTGCTTGCCTGCTGTGGGTCACTCTCTCTCTGAGTTCTTCTTGGTCAAATAAAGAACAGGATGGCAGAAAGGAAAATCAAATAGCTGGCTCTTCAGGGCAGACTGTGGGTCCCAGACCTGGTTAGGAAGGTGCATGAGACCTGTTGGTGCCATCGCCCAGGAAGCCCTGGGTACCCACGTCATTGTGCTGGCTTTCATCAACGTTGAACTGAGGGTGGTGATCTGGTTGGCAAGGAGTCCCTGGCCCTATCTATTTGAGAATTCTGCAGTGGACAGTCATTGTGCTTAAAGGATGACTTTAGCAATTACAAAGCCAAGAGCTTCCCTGGCATCTTGGCAGTAAAGTTCACCACAGCTCTCTGTAACTCTGCCAGGATCCAGCAAAGCTTCAGTTATGACATGGTCTGTGTCTGTTACAAACCCTTTCTTTTCTTCTTTTTGCCATGGAAAGGCTCCTGTGGGAATGCCACCCTATCCTCAGGCCTCCTGAGTGTGGCTTCTGCAGGGGCCTTGGCATCTGCAGACTCACTCAGCTGTGAGGGAAGAAGATGAAACTCTGTGGTGCCCACTCTCAGGCTCAGCAATAGATTTTGTGGCTACAAAGTGGACTTGGTGAATGCCAGTTCGTTACTGGTGCTGTATTTTTGTGCAGTTCATCATGTATAGGAAGCTAGAATTAGGTAGTTATTTTGAGGTATATCAGCTTCTGACCTGGAACAGGCACTGACAGGCTGACCTTGGCCCATAGGCATGAGTGGTGCTGGCGTGGAATTAGGAGGACCCTTGAAGAGATCACATACTCTGTTCACAAATAGGATAGCAGCAATCCTCTACTTCTTCAAACACTGTGAAAATCCAACAAGGTGATGGGTATTGTAAGGGAGCTGCAACCCCCACTCCATTCCTGCTTGCTTAAGCGAGGTCTTGTTTCTGCTGCCAACACCTGCGTCCTCAATGTTCCATGACCCCCAGTACCAGCCTGCTTCCTCAAGGCCACTTCTAGGGGCTACGTGACCACCGACACCTAATTCCTCAGGACTACATGTACTGTGTGACCACCAGACCCCAGCTAGGGGGTATGAGGGACACATCAAAAGATCAGGCTGCTGATTCTTCTTCAGGGCCAGCCTTTCCTCTAATAAATTTTCTTTAACCACTCCACTCGTTCTTTCTCTGCACTTGCCTTATAGTTATGAAACCAAAGGATTACTCATGGCCAGCTGTACTGACAAGGGCATCCCAGACAGAGCAGTTTTCATAAACAGGGAGCCCTACTTAGTATTTCCAACAGGAGACGAATGCTTAATTCCTGCTTTCCCTTCTACCCTAGCTGGAAAAAAAAACTACTTTCAGGCAGCAGAGCACTCTTCAATAAAGCTGCCAGATGCTTTTAAAACTATGCCTTATTTGAGGAACCTTATTAAAGACAATAAAGGATAGGGAAATACAGAAACTGGGTCTATGCCCTGAAGGAAATGTGATGGAAGCCGGTGCCATGACTGACATGCTTGGCCAATCCTCTCTCTTGGATAGTGAGCCTCAGCCCAAGTCACGGTTGGGTCATCACAGAGCCCACACACGTAGTACACAGAGGCTCCGCTCTGCTCCATTTCATTACATTGTGGAACCAGTTCTTGGCTTGTTTCTGGTGTTGATAAGAGCATCTGAATATCCACTCGAAGGCCCAATTAAAAATAACTGGGAGCACAATGCCTTTGAGATGGAGGCCGGGCTGGAACAAAGTCTCCTGATTTTCTGACAGTTGGATGCCACACTGGCTCCAAATTCTGATGGTGGGATGGGCAAGGCCCACGGTTTGTGCATTTCTCACTGAAGCCCTGCAGGGAGTACGTTTCTTTCCTGACAGGCTTGTTCAGCAGATGCTTCCGGCTCCCGGATCCTGACATGAATGTCAGACGGCGCATTCCCATTCCTGCTCACACCCAATGGAACACACAGGGCTTCTAACTGAGGGGGTAGGCTGTTACTGGATTCTTTGTCTTCCTGAATGCAAAGCTGCCTCATTGCGCATGGATTTGTTAACGTTTACTGAGTAGCTACTGTGTGTCAGGTACATGCTAGGGCAGAGGGAAGATATGGAGAGCAGGACATGGTCCATGTGCTTGGGAAGACGGTTGAATGTAGGGCATGTCATGCTGTGGCACGTAGTGTAACAGCCACTTGGCAAGTCACACTGTGAGGCACAACCTAACTGTTCTCCGGTGTGAAGGATGGGTGGTCTTATCAGGAGGTGATGCTGCAGCTGGTTCTAGAAGCCTGAGTTGTACAGAATAAATAGAGCATCTTTGCAATATCCTGAAGCCTGAGTTGAATGCTCCAAGTCAGGGGAGAGGAAGCCCCTGAGGGCTGCTTTGGTCAGCAGGGGTAAGTGTCTGGCTAGAAATGCAAGAACTGTTGCATTGGGTCCCAGTGAGAAGAGAGAGGTAAGACTGGGAAAACTCCTCAAAAGGGTCCTTGGGTGGGGCTGAGCACTCCACAGGGTGGAAAGGAGGCTTCTTTGAACACATGAAATTGAGGAGCTGGGGAGAGAAAATGACTCTTCCAAGTGCAGGAAGAACCTCTTGGCACCAAAGCTGGGGAAGGGAAAGGCTCTTGCCAGCCGTGCTCCTGGTGATGCTTCATTTCCTTCCCTTGAGCTCAAGTGCTGTAAGACAAATGTTTCCTCTGCTGGCTGAGAACGAAGAGGCAAAGTGCCTTCTGAAAACCAGTCATCACCACTGGCTCCTTGATACGGCACCTCTCTGTGTTATTTTAATTCATCTCAAGTACGTTTTAGGATACCTGTCTTGATGCAGAAGCCTTTCCCACCTGTGAGTGCCATGAAGGAGCTCAGCGTGGTCAGTAATGTCAGGTCCAAGGCCAAACATGAAGTTTTGGTAGATTACATTCAGACCAGAAGCTTCTTGTTCATTCATTGCTTCCGCAGGGGCGTGCTAGTCCAGGTGCCTGATAACTTGATGACAGCCCTAAAGGAGGTGTTGGTGAAAAGAGCCTTTTTTTCCCTTGCAGCGACCATCAGCAAGAGGCCCTGTGTATTTTCATCAGATTTGGGTTTTGGCTTTGAACCGCTTCCACAGCATATTTTCCTCAGACATCTGCAAACCGAAGTGGTGTTTCTCATTAACTGGCAGTGGATAGACATGCTCTTCTGGAGGCGAAACTGACAGCAAATTCCAAGTGAGTCTATTTACTTCCTGAAGTCAGTCATCATGAAACCGCGAGTGCCTACTATGTGCCTGTCCCGATTCTCTGGCCCGAAATGGTATTTCTCATTCTCCTCTCAATGCAGCTCCTGGAAGTGCCCTGCTCTGCATGCTGCTGGTTCTGTCCTGACTTCATTCTTTTCTTGTGGATCATGAGCTCCTCCACACGCTCACGGCACTCAGGGGTCGCTGTGTCTTCCATGGAGTAGACGTTCAGTCACCACTTACAGGAGTATCTTATAAGATCTTCCCCTTTTTCATTTATTTCTGATGTTAAAAAAATGAGGTGGAAAACTGGTTCATGGTGTCGTTGACAGAAAATATGTTATCTACCATGTTCAGATAGGCCATCCTCCAGTTATTTAAGCTATAAGATTCTATCGCCTAAATAAGGTCATTGCCATTGAGGAGATTGCGTGGGCAGCTCAGGTCAGCAGAGTGCGGCTGCCCGGAAGCCCTATGTGCTATCACGGGAGGATGGGAGGCTGATAAGTTACCCTATTAGGAAAGAGAATTGCTCACTGGAACTCCCACAAATGGAATTTGGAAAACAGATTACGACCCAGGTCATCCTTTGGGGCCTCAGTGGAAGCCTGCTGGGCCACCTCCCTGTGGCTTCCTGCTCCACGTGGTGTGGTGGACTTTCAGTTTATCAGAGACAAAATCTGCCCGGGTGTGATAGCTTTGATGCTGGCTGGCAGGTCCAAGGATCCCTGTGGCTCAGGCAATTGCCTTTCTTCTGAGGTTACAAGCTTTGTCTTTCTAATTTAAAGTGTAAGGATAGCAGCAATAAGGCCAGGCAGGCATTCTCCCCCTGCCTCCTGCAATGTGTCCTCAAGCCTCCTAACTTCGAGGAATTAAGTGTTCATGGCATTTTTTTTTTTGCCCCTTGGCAGCTAGGTTATAAGAACCATGCAGTGAGAGAAGTGATCTCGCATTTGCCCTATGTGGGCTTTTGACTCATTTCATTTTCAGTCCGGTCTTAGAATTGGACACATGCTTGGCACACCCATATCTCCATTTTCTGCACCTGAGAAATCTAAGATTCAGAGGCAAAATGGGTTGGACTTCACCAAGGGCCATCAATGGTCCTGTTGCTCCCTTGGGTAAATAATGCCATCTTGAATCTAAACATCAGTTACATATTTTCAAGAGCCCATTATGTGCACTATACAATTTTCTTTTGAAAAGAAGCTTAGCTTTAGTATTATTTTTGTTTGTTTTTAAATCTTCTTAGAAAGGAAATCTTCCCTGACCCTCTACCCTGTGAGTTTCAATTCTCTCTGCTGTTTCCCTGACCACCACTTATCACTTATCAAACATCAGTGAGGCGTTTGCTGAGCTGACTGTCTGTTGCTGGAGTCCAGGCTCTGTGAGGGCTGCCGCATCGACTGGCTTTGTGCCCAGCCAGAGTGTGAGTTCCACAGATGGATGAAGGCTGGATGTGTCAAGCCAGAGAGAACTCCACGGCAGAGCCAGACCGACCTTCCCAACTCAAACCTCAGCTTTGCCACCTACTGAATTCTGACTGTGCATTGGTTACCTAATTTAATCTCAGTATCCTCATCTAAAAAATGGAGATCACAGTTCCTACCTGGGTGGGTTGTCATGGAGATCAGCTTTTTTTTCCCCCGCCTGCTAATCCCAGTGCCTGGGGCTGGACACAAGCCCTTCCTCAGTATTGAGCAGCATCCAGGGACATCTTCTGTGTCTGTGCCAGAGCCAGGATAGGAATGCAGAACTCAGGGTCTGCTGCTTACACATCCAGCACACAGAATCCCTGATGCCACCCTTTCTCATGAAGGGGTCTAGTTATTGGTGATCCTACAATGGAATTGGGGTGCACAGTTAGAAGCTTGGTTGACTGTAATTCAATGGGCATTCTGAGAAATGGAATGTTTAGGAGGTCTGAGGGTTGGCAGGAAAAGAAAAAAGAAGCATTTCCTCAGCTTTATTGAAACGCTTTTTTTTTTTTTGAGTTGGAGTCTCACTCTATCGCCCAGACTGGAGTGCAGTGGCCGTTCCTGCTGGGCTCCGGCGATCCTTCCACCTCAGTCTTCCGAGTAGCCGGAATTACAGGCACACGCTACCATGCCCAGCTGATTTTTTTGATTTATTGTAGAGATGAGGTCTCGCCAAGTTGCCCAGGCGGGTCTTAACCTGCGGGCTCAGGCAATCCACTCACCTCAGCCTCCCAAG
Organism: Carlito syrichta; assembly: GCF_000164805.1. NCBI lineage: Eukaryota > Metazoa > Chordata > Mammalia > Primates > Tarsiidae > Carlito > Carlito syrichta. The sequence continues at coordinate 286,010 of NW_007260124.1, forward strand.
GCATGGGATTACAGGCTGAGCCACTGAGCCAGCTTGAAACTCTTTATAAAGTACATACAATTACAGTAGAATTGCTCACCTAAAGTAGGTACTTATCGTATGGCAGGCTAAATGTTGTGATTGCAGCATTTAATTTAGTCTTCATGATGATTCTTCTTTTGATTTTGGACAAGAAAACTGAGACATACAGAGATTAATAGGTTGTGTGACATTACATGTGACGGAACCTGGAATTTAACCTAAATTTTTCTGATCCTAATGTCCCACCCTCTTCCCTTTCTGCCTTATAGACTATTTAGAAAGCACATGGGAACTACTTGCATTTTTTAGGGCTTTATTTTGTTCCTATATCTTTCTATTTAATCTATTGTAACTTAACTTTGGGTATGAAATAAATAAAATTGTACTTTGACTTCTTTTGCCTTAGATAATTCTCTCAAAGCAATTGTTGAATAAATCCATCATTGACCAGTTGTTTTATAGTTCTTCAATTCTCATCACATGAAATTCCTAATTCTACTAGATTTCAAATTCCTAATCCCAAATTCCTGGTTCTAACATTTTTTCTTCCTCTGACTTTGGTACATCATTGCTTCTCATGAGTTTTCTTTCCCCTTAGTAGAGCCACATCCCTCTTCTCATCTTAATCAAAGGTCACAAGTGGGTGGCTTGTGTGTGAAATATCATGGATCAAACCCACTTGTGCAGCACTGGCTCTGTCTCCGTGTTCCCGTCTACACAGCACACAACTGTTGAATTGTGATGCTTCAGCACAGATGATGACTTCATGTGAAAGGAACATCATCTCTGTGTGGCATATGCCATGCCACGCCAAGGCCACCCAGTGCACACCCTGAGTCTTCCTAGGAACAGGGCCCAACCTGGAGCTAAGCTGTGTTGGCCCCAGGCTGAGCTGCCAGGCCATGCTGCCTTACACTTGGTGCCTGTTATTTACTCCTGAAAACCCACGAATGGCTCTCAGGCTCCAGCAGACCTATACTTCTCACTCTCGCAAAAAAACAAGCTTTCTTTCTTTGATGCTGCCTCGGCTCTATAACGGGCCTCAGCATCTTTTGAGCTGTACAAATTGAAAACTTCCTGTCTCCCTCAAATTAAAATGCATCCACCATTTTGTGACCACCTCCCCACAGTGTTCCCAGTCATCAGTTTTTCTCCTTCTCCCCAGCTGTCCTTTATCTAAACCTTTGTCTTCTGACCTGAGCTCTCTCCCCAGGGACCACTTAACACTCTTTTCTTTCTAACCTTGTCTTCCCACCAGGAAGCTTCTCAAAAGCATAAACTAGGTGATGTTGCTTTTCTGCTGAAAGCATTTTGAGACTCTAATTTTACCTTAAATAAGACCTAAAGTCTTCTTCTTAACTTATAAAGTTCCAGGTCATTTTCCTGTCCTTCAATCATACAGGACTTCTCCCAGGCCCTCCACTGGCGGTCACCTGTGGTTCAAATCTTGGTCCATGAGACAGCCTCCTCTGCATACCCTCTTGCCATCTACTGTAATCTCCAAAGCATCCACAAATGGCGGCTGTGAGTCTGCCCTGTTGCCTGTGCCCCTGGACCATCCCACATTCCACTTTCAGCCCTTGCTGTCTTGTTCACCCCTGCAGCCTCAGCAGCTGGAATTGTGCCTTCTGTGTGGTCAAACATATCAGGCGGAAATGTGAATGAACACTGGGTTTTGTGCATGACTTTGCCCCACCTGTAATGAAAGAAAACTCCAATATGGTCCAGACAATGCAGAACACAGGTGGGGGTCATTTGTTTTCACTTCCTTCATGTGTTTGTGTCTGCAAGTGTCTTCTCCACAGCAGGGCTGCCCTGGGGAGCTGCAGGGGAGGAGGCACCCAGGCCAGAGGAGCTGGTCTGCTCAGCTGAGCGACAGCCTCCTCGCTTCCCTGCCTATGCAGGACTGCAGAGAATTCACCGGGGCTTTGCTTGTGGCTGGGAAATTCCCCCCCAGCATCTTTCAGGACGTGATCTTGTGGGCCAGAATTTGATTCGGTGGTTCTCTCCTTTCTAGAACAGAAGCATGGATAGTTGAGTCTGTAAAAATGAAAATAACATTGTGGATTCAAGAATGCCACCTCCCCCGTACAACCCGGATTGGCCTGACATATTCTGGTCATGTTCTGCGGGTTTCTGAGAAATGCTAATAAAATTAAATGAGTTCACCTTGGCTCCCAAGTAACTTTGAGTTCCCCACACTGAATAATTGCATCTGATCTTCTGATGACCATAGAGATTTAGAAATGTAGTTACATCAGAACCTGAGATCTCCCTTACTGGCAAAATATCACTAAAATGTTTTGCTTGTTTGGGTCTGCTCTGTCAATGCCACAGTAATGAGGAAAGCACTCCACTAGACTCACTGTGAAATCTTCACCCCATACAATCCTCTTCCTGTGAATACACTCCACCCAATCATAACTCCCTTCTCTTAATCTCCTTTCCATTCCGCAAGAGTCTGTAATGTGCGAGGTATCACGTTGGAAGGTACAGAAGATCCAGGAGCGTGAAGATGAGCAAAACTAAGAAATCCAAACATGATTTGTGGCATGAGAGAGGGTCAGATGGTGCCTAGCCATCCTAGAAGAGGAATACATAAGTCTCACTTGGGAAGGGGTGGGCTTGGGATGGTGCCATGTATGTGCAGAGGGCATGAAGACAATTCAAAATTGAGGACAGAAAGAGTAAGGCATGAGGGCAAAGGTGTTAGAACACCCCGGGTATATAAAGAAGTCCCGAATCATCCAGTTGGCCATAGCATATGGGAAGGGGATAGAAAGCATGTAGGAGCCAAGAGTGAGACAGCAGAAAGCCTCAAATGCTCCTGCAACTATTTTGTGTTTGCTTTTGCTCTGTCTAGATAGGTGATAAAGGTGATGATAATGCTAACATTTACTGGGGGCTTACTCTTTAAATTACTTTGGATGTATCAACCCATTTAACGCCTCCTTTGTAGGCGAGAGAGCAGACACAGAAACTCGGTCCCTTGCCCAAGGTCGCATGGTGAATGAGAACGTGGAACTGGAAGCCTGTCTTCAGGACCTGCTCCCACAGTTGCCTCTTCCAATAGAGCCGTGCGAGTCATCCACCTGTCTATCCCCGTCCTGTCATTATTCGTTCATTAATTTCCTCAAAGGCCTGGCTACTCACTTACTCTGTGACAGGTGCTGTGATAGGGTCAACTTTAGGACTGACAGGGGTGAGGAGATACTGGTGGCACAGAGAGCCCTGGGCAGGCTTGCTGCCATCCTGGGGAGGGTGAGGAGCTGAGGGCCTTGTAGCTCGAGTCAGCAGAGCTTCAAAACAGATCAGTTGAGAGCAGCAAGGGAAGGGGGACATATGGTCTTAAGGTTTGAGATGAGGCCTCTCTGTCCCCTTTGGGACCCCTGTGGTAGATCGCCTCCTGCTCACCACAGCCTCTGCATGCACCCACCCAGGCATGGCACCTTCCCCCAGGATCCAGCATGGCTGTGACTCCTTCTCAGAGGCCTGCTCAGGTGCCGAGATGAGAGCCCTTGGAGCTCACACCCTATGCCTTGTAGCATAGAGCCTCACCTGTGTAAAGGAACAGGAGCCCATCCCTGGGCTTCCGAGAAACCCAAGGGTGCCTCGCCCTCTAGGGCCCCTGGCTAGTTTGGTTGAAACTGTCCCACAAGCACACTTGTCAAGGTCACCCTGCATTTGGCTTACTCCACAGCATCTTAAGTGTTCTGCTTCTGCAAAGATTTCCTCTGGAAGCACTTCCCTTGTGGGTCACTTGAACACAAATTCTTCCTTCTGAGACAGCTTCTGGACAACCCAATCTAAGAAAGTCTCTCGTGGGCACATAGAAGCTGCTCAGAAAATACTGGATGAAAGAATAAATGAAGGAATGAACACATGGGATGCTTCTTTTTGTTGAAAACACCATCCATGGGGTGGAGGCAGGTGCACTATTGCTACTTACACGTTCCCTTCTGAGTATGAGCAGAGGGTTTGGCACACAGCTTCTAAGAGATGCTTCCAGACCTCCATGCCACCAGCTGGCCCCAGATAAAAGGGGCGGGGGCTTCAGGATGCATACAGGTATGTAAATGCTGTGTCTTGTATTACCCCCTCAGATAGACCCAATATTGAGACTTTTTATATGAAGTCTTTCATAAGCATTATATTAAATATATATACTTTTAAGATCAACTCTCCCTCAAGCTTATTTGGCCATGGAGTTCTTTCTTTACATAACCATCCAGTTTTCATCATCAGTGACTTTCCACATAAAATGTTCCACAAAAACTTGTTCAGAGACACACTCTACTAGTGTAGGCAGAAACTGGGTATGGTGAGTGATGCTGGGTTGGACTCTCCATGCCTGGGAACTGTGGAAAACTCAGGAGTCCTTCCAGAGTGCCACTGCAGGGGCACGCCAAGCATTCTCTGGAAGTGAAGCCATTTTTAACAAGAGAATTATGACAAATCTATTTTCCATTAAACAAGTGAACTGTGTAATTGTTACAGATTATAATTTTTTTCAACAGGACAGGGCATAGCTGGAAATTAAGCAGATTCTATGAACAACTAAACCTAATGAATCTTGCAAAGATTGAGCCATAAGTGGCAACGTCTGGAATTGTAGCAGATTGCGTGTCAGTGAGTGAACTGTGTTTGATATTAATTATGTAATCGCGGGTGGAATGCGTTGCAGAGAAGTAACCAGGCCTCTGTGTCAAGTGTGGCTGTCACTCATGAGCTGTGTGCATGATACCTGGCGGGCTGTGACAGAGACGAGGGTGGGTTCAAGGTGCCAGTGATCAGAACCCTGAGACCACCACTGGGGAAACACCAGTGCCAGATCCAAGTCACCCAGAAGGAGGCAACATACGTGTAAACCCTGTTAATGGACGGAAGGCAGCTCCCATGTCAAATGTCACTGACAATGAAAGTGATTCTTCCTCAAGTCTGTGGTTCTTCCTCAAGGAAGATGCAAAGACAAAAGGCAACGTGGGGTGCACCAACCGTTTTGTCTCTAACTCCACAAGCATATATGTGGCAGTGCTCCAGGTGAGGCACAGGGCAGTGCTCCTGGGAGACACTGAGATAAATACAACAGGTGTTGATCTTAGAGATTTTCAATCCAGTGAAGAAGCAGGCATGTGATGACAGCCACTGGGACTGTCATGGGCAATGGTTTGTAACAGCTTTGCCGTGGCATAGAGTAGGCACTGAATGAATGCCGCTGAGTTGGTGGCTGCTCTGTGGGTGGGCTGCCGTCATTGGGAGTGTGTACTACCTCCAGCTCTTGACTCTCTTCTAGTTGTTGTTTATTCCTGAGTTCAGCAGACCCTTGGTAGACACTTGCTATTCTCTCTCAAGTGTAGCAGTAAAGAAAAGAGTGAATGTGAACTATGATGGAGAATTTCTACTAGGAGAGAACACGGTCCTCAAAGGAAAGCTACAGTTTCTTACTGCAACAGGGAAGTTGGGCAACTTCTCTGTTGGAGATGGCCTCAGGGTGTGTGACAGCTCAGCAGGGCACTTGGTCCCTCTCAGAGTCATGGAAGATTTCCGGGGATAGTGGACACTCAGGGTGGGATGGCTGGGGGTAGGGAGGTAGGGGAAAGGCAAAGGGAGGGGATGTCCCAAGATGAGGCTGCTTGTGCTGACAGGACGGACTGGGGCCTGAATCTCTCATGACCAGGACAGGACCATCAGGGTGGAAGAGCATGAGATGATACTCCAGGAGGACAGGAGGAGTCAGTTCAAGGATGGTGCTGCGAGGTCTCAGCTTGTCCGGGATGCAACAGAAAGGGCACTGGTGTTTGACTAGCAAGAGACAAGCTGGAGAGGCTACAGTTTTAGCAGACTCCCAGGCTGCCACGTTGAGAGTGGGGCCAAGCAGGGGTGAGACTGGAAGCGAGGAGACTATAGTAGCTATTGAGATGGTCTATTTGGGAATGACAGGCTTCTGAACTAGGACATGATGGTTGACTTACAAAGACGAAGAAGGAGTAAAGACATATTTGGGGAGTAAAATCAGCTGGACTCAAGACCTATTACATGTGCTGAGGAATGGATGGCATGGGCAGAGAGGAAGCAGACCACTCACTGGCTTCAGGCTTGGGCTTGGGTGGTGATGGGAAGAAGTGTTTTGTGACAAGGTAATGGGTTGGGTTTCTGGGCATGAAATTTAAAGTCCTGTGTAACACTCATCTGGCCCTGTCTAACAAGCCATGAACAGGCTTCTTAAAGTGTGATGGCAGAGTTCAGGACCATCTCTAGATCCAGGAATTATTGCAGGGAGTTTAGGGCCATCTCTAGATCCAGAAGTCATTGGGGGGAGTGCAGGGTTATCTCTAGATCCGGGAGTCATTGGGTAGAGTTCAGGGCCATCTCTAGATCTGGGAGTTACTGAGGGGAGTTCAGGGCCATCTCTAGATATGGGAGTCAAAAGAGGGAGTCCAGGGCCATTTCTAGCTGTGGGAGTCATCAGAGGGAATTCAGGGCCATCTCTAGATCTGGGGGTCACTGGGGAGAGTTCAAGGCCATCTCTAGATCTGGAAGTCATCGGCGGGAGTTCAGGGCCCTCTCTAGATGTGGAAGTCAAAGGGGGAGTTCAGGGCCATCTCTAGATATGGGAGTCACCAGAGGGAGTTCAGGGCCATCGCTCGATCTGGGAATCACTGAGGGAAGTGCGGGGCCGTCTCTAGATCTGGGAATCCGTGGGCAGAGTTCAAGGCCATCCCCTATCCAGGAGTCATTGGGGGAGTTCGGGGCCATCTCTAGATCCAGGAGTCATTGGGAGGAGTGCAGAGCCATCTCTAGATCTGAGAGTCATTGGGCAGAGTCCAGGGTCATCTCTAGATCTGGGAGTCATCATGTGGAGTTCGGGGCCATCTCTAGATCCTGGAGTCATTGGGGAGAGTTCAGGACCATCTCTAGCTCTGGGAATTATCGAGTGGAGTTCAGGGCCATCTCTAGATCGAAGATTCATTGGGTGGAGTGCAGGGCCATTTCTAGATCTGAGAGTCATTGGGAGCACTGCAGGGCCATCTCTAGATCTGAGAGTCACTGAACAGAGTTCAGGGCTATCTCTTTATCAGGGAGTCATCAGGCAGAGTTCAGGACTATTTCTAGATCTAAGAATAACCAGACCAGCTGGAAAATTTGAATACAAGCACTTGCTGAACAAATTCTCCTAAGGTGAGAAATGCAGTGCTCTGAGGACAAAGCAATGGAGCCATGGAAGGGGAAAAGAAGAACCCATGGCCAGGACTAAGATACACTCATCAGAAGTGGGGAGGTGGGCCAGGGAGCAGTCTTGCCACAGAGATCATGGAGCATGGAGTGCAGAGAGGCCTGTCAGCCTCCCGCAGCTCTGGTGCCTAGGGTCATCACAGCCTTGTCAGACCATGGCAGAGGTGCTGGGTCTTTGAGGACCATTTAGTCTCCTTGTTTGTCCTCTGTTTCATGGCCCCAAATACACACCTTTGTGGTTTCCATAAATTTTTGTCATTGAGCCTTATTTTCAACCCAGTAACATCACTCATGTTATTTTTCCCAGGACCAGGGAGGGTTGGCTTTTCTGGATGATCACTTGCTACTAGGACTCTCAGCTGGAGGACTTGACAAGAAGGGCAGGAAGATCATCCTGCCATGTCCCGAGTGTCCTATGTATCCCTTGCATGTCAGGCACTGTGCTAAGCATGCTGCACACATGATGTCGGGCGAGATTACTCCTTTCTTGAAAACTCAAGTGATGGCAGAGGTAGGGCACACTGGGGCTTGCTCAGTCACAATGCCCACATTCTGCCTCCACGGCCTCTTCCCACTCTAGTGTAGCCATGAGCCTGAGTGATACTGTGATCTACTATGGAGAGCTGACAGTGATACTATGCATTCCTGTCAGCTCTCCATACTACTCATTAAATATTGGATGACCAACTGCCTGAGTCCGTGAACCAAGGAGTATATGACCTTGAATCTGGAAAATGTGACTTTTTCCCAGCAACATTTCTGAACTATTGAGAGGACTCAATTCTATAATAGTAGCTCCCACTGGTGGAAGCCTCTACAATCTGCAAAGTGCACTAAGGGGGCTGGGGCCCACAGTGCCTCTGTGCTGCTGACGGCAGAGAGGAAGATGGTGGCAGAGAGGCTGAGTGGCTTTCTCCAGGTCACCTTGTTAGCTGATGACCAGCAGGGACTTGAACCCAGGTCTCCACCCCAAAGCCTGGTGGTCTGTTCTCCACACAGCTAAAGGCAAAGCCAAGGAGGGTAAGGCCATCAGGAACAGTGGGCTCTGGGCTGTCCTGGCCTGGATAGCAGTGCTCACAGACAGAGTCCAGTTTCCAAGATGCTTTATTGGGGTTTTTCTGTTTACAGTTAGCTCCTTTGTGAGCATTCTGCCAGATGGCATCCATGCACACTCAAATATCCACCAGAAAATCACTTCTTCAGATTAATTAGTTTCCATTTATATGCCTCACCTCACACAGCTTTAAATGTATTCTTTGAGCTTATGATTCTGGTCTTCAAAGCCTGCCCTTCTCCCTGTCTTTTTTCTGTCTTTTATTCCTGTAATATTTCCTGGAACAAAACATGGATACCCCAACAGGGGCATGTTTGGACATTCTCAGAGCCTAGTTTCTCTATGTTCATTCTCAGAAATAGCTTTCATGAAAGAAAGTAACATTCATTTCTCCTGGGCATCCTTGGGCCCCAGAGTTCACTTTGATATCACGTAGGCCTATTTTAATGGATATAAAGCTTTTGTAGTTTAAGAGAACAATAATTATCAAGGAGAAAAAAGAGGGTTTTGCAAACATTGCAATACTAAGTACCTTGCCCTGATCTTGTCTCACAAGCCTAGGAAGTAGGTAAGTAGTTTATTTGATCATTTATTTATTTTATCCTGATGCATTTATGGATCTCCTGCTATGTGATGTACACGGGCATGTGTTTCTGATGTATGAGGCCTGTGTCTTGTTCTCAGGAATCTCACAGTCCTGTATCAGAGTAACACACCAAAGAGGAGCTAATTCTGTTGCTATGTCCTGTAGGTACAAGGTAGAAAGTAGGTTCAAGATGCTTTGGGAGGACAAAGGAATGGGTCTGGGGTAACCAGAGAAGGACCTTAAATTCATGCTTCACCATGAAAGTGAACAAGATCAGAAATAAAAAAAGGAAGAGAGAGAATTTCTAGTAGAGGAAACTTTAAGTGGTAAGGTAACAAGATATGAAACAACGTACTGGAAGAACTCCAGGCATTCAGTATTGTTGGACTATAACATGTAAGGGCCCAGGAGCAACAGATAGCTTAGGATCCTGGAAGGTAGCTCTGAAGAGAAAGGCAGGGCCAGATCATGACTTCCATGCATCATGACTGGTCCATGAATGATGTCTTCCATGTATGATGACTTCTATGCTCACAACTGGTCCATGCATGACTTTCATGCATCATAACTTCCATGCATCATGACTGGTCCACGTATCATAACTTCCATGCATAGTACCTGGTCTATACATCATGATAGGTCCATGTATTATGACTTCCATGCATCAACACTGGTCCAGTCGTGATGACGTCTCAGCATGATGACTCGCATGCTCATGACTGGTGCATGCACCATGACTTTCACGCATCATGATTTCTGTGTACCATGGCTGGCCCATGCATCATGATATCCATGCATCATGAGTGGTCCATGGATCATAACTGGTCCATGTATTATGACTTCCAGTCACTGTGACTGTTCCATCCATCAATGAATTTCATGCATCATGACTTCTATGTATCGTAACTGGCCCATACATCGGGACTGGTTCATGCATCATGAGTGGTCCATGGATGATGATTTCCATGCATCTTGACAGGCCCATTCATCATGACTGATCTATGTGTCACAATTGGTCCACGCATCTTGACTTTATCTGCTGGTGATTATTTTGTTTGAATGTAAAAAGAAGTCCAACGAAAGAGTAATTTTAAGAATGACAAGTGCTCATTCCCTTGCCCCCATCCCCTCCCCATCCCCACTTTCCCTTAAAGAGTGATTACTAAGAAAAGTTTTCTGCATTAACCTAATTGAGGACACTACTTTTTTGTTATTCACAAATGCAGGCATGGTTTGTTCTGTGGCCTGCAAAATCAGTTTTTAAATTCTATTTTAGCTTTTGCCTGTCTCATTCCAAATCCCAAATTCTTTCTCTTTCATACACTGTCTGGAGATCAGCCCTTCGGGCACTTCTTCCTCCATATCCAGACTGACTTCAGGGGCTGGACCTCCATTAGTCACCACCTCAAAGATACTTGTGAATCTGCCACAAGTCCCATTTGAGAATATGATATATGATTACACTGTCTGAGCCAAACAGCCAACGTGTGTGAGCGAGCTCTCTTCTCAGACATTAGCTCTGATGATAGAGTGTCGATGCAATCAGCATTTTGGACATAACTGCTCTTCCGGTCATTCAACACCTAGGTAGGTGCTCTATCTGCTGTTACCAAGGTCAAGATTCTGCCAGGGTTCAAACTCTGGATGACTCACTTCCTGGCTCTATGCTTCTGGGAAAGTTGCTTTTACTCTCTCTTTGCAGTTAAAAAGATAAATGCAATATTTGATGAGTGTTGGCCTAAAGAGAGAGCACAAAGAAGAGAAGAGGTGCCGAGAGACTGGGTTGAACTCTCCTGGATGGTCAGGGAAGGCGTCTCAGGGACACACCAAATGGGCTGAGGAAGAAGGCTGGAGAGGGCCAGAGCTCTAGCACAGGGGCCTTGGGAAGGATTATCCACCCATTCTCATCTTCTGTCATATTTAGGGTAATACCAAGTACTGGGGAGAAATCACTAGAGTTCTTTCCACAGCTGTCATCAGACCATGGTGTTGACATGTAACCCAAGGTCATAAAATACTTACATGCAACTTTAATTTGAGGCATTTTAGTCCAAAAAGAAACAGTAAGGTCTATAAAAAAAAGAAAAGGAAAATGTTTATCTTCATTTGAGCTATCTTTTTTGTTCTTATTGTTAAGACATTGAAGGGTAATAAAAGAGAAACAAAAACAAGCTTTGAGAAGCATAGATTATTTCAGCAACCCTTTCTTGTTCTAATGCATGCCTGAAGATGTACTGGGCCAGGTCAGCTAGGCTAAGGACACATCCTCCAATGGTTTCTATGCTATTTTCCCCCAGAGTGTCCCCCCACGATATGCTGTCTGTGTGGTTTGGATTTTATTATGGGAAACTCTTGGCATACAGTGACTTGAGCATTTTTTTGGAAGGTTTTCTGTGGTGTGGTCATACATCAGGAGAGGGGAATGAGAATTCTATCCCTTAGACAACAGAAACTCACTCAGTTGGGTGTCAGAGGGTTCCATTTGTATTCTCCCTAAGCAAGAGCTGCAAAATATGCCTCACTACCCAAGAGAAAGAGTCTTTTGTTGGCCTTTATCTTGTGGGTGTTGGGTAACAATTCAATTGCTGTGAACAGAAGAACGTGGATTAGGTTCAACAGGGCAGGTGTATGTTGTGGACTGTGCTAGAGACCACTGGAAGCAGATGATGAGGGCCTGCCCAGGTAGCAAAGGACCTGGGGGGATATTAACATCCACATATGTGGGATTTGGTTCTGAACCAAATGTGGAGGTCTGTTTTCTAACAGTAATCCTTTGATACCAGCTGTGTGTCCAATGATTCAACTAATTCTGAGATTAACCCCTTGAAATTAGCACTGACCCCAGAGGCTTAAGGACTCAGATCCACAAAAATGTCTTCACTCCAGACACCAGTTGCGTGTCATGGAGACCACCTGCACTTTTGAACAAGCAGTTCTACATTTGGGATTTTCTATGGTCCTCTGCAGTTTGATAGTATGCTAGAATAACTCACAGAACTCAGGAAAGTTGTATACAGGATAAGAACGAATAACCAGATAAAGAGATACATAGGGCATGGTTGGGGAGGGGTTACATGGTGCACCACCCTTCCTGCACCTATATGTGTTCCCAACCCTGAAACTCCTTGAATCTTATTGTTTCAGCATTTTTATATGGTGTTTAATTGCTTGGACATGACTGATGAAATCATTGGCCATTGAGGATGGAACGTAACCTTTAGTCTTTTTTCCTCCGTGGAGGTTGGGGGCAGGTCTGGAAGTTACAATCCTTTAATCAAATGCTTGCTTCTTTTGGTGACTGGTCCTTTTTCTGAAGCCCCCTCCCCAGACTCCCCTCACAATGAGTCATCTCATTAGCACAAACTCAGTATGGTAGAGAGGGGCTTGTTATGAATAACCATAGATACTTCCAACATTCAGAAAATTCCAAGTGTTTAAGAGCACTGTGCCAGGAACCAGAAAAAGACTACATAAATTTTGTTGTATCACAGGAGGCCTGAGCTAAAGGGCACAGATTGCCAATCAGATTTACAACACGAAACCCTGGTCTGAGTGTGGCTGGATGCAGTAAACGAAGTTTAGAAAGTATCTGAGCCAATGGTTGGGGGATTACACAATCATCTGGAGATGAAACAAGCAAGACCTCTTATTTCCCAATTAAGGAATGGTCATTGCAAAGTTTAAGTATACATAAAAATGACCAACAGCTCATGTTTTTTTTTTCTTTTCAGTGTTGGAACCACCATGAGCCAATTATCCTGAAATGAACATGAAAATGGGCATTGAGGAGAAATCTCTAGAAAAGGAGGAAATGATGATGGCAAGTGCAATGCCTGCAAGATCCCACCATAGCTGCAGGCTTCTAGAGAGCCACCTGCTTCTGTGAGACGCTGTGGGGCTGAGGCACTTGCTGTGGGGCGGGTGATGGCAGTGACGGGCTGGGCACTGTGCAGAAGACATCTGCCAGGTCCTTGCAGTGACTGCATTTTCCTTTGTTACTTTTTGTGACTTGGGACACTCTCTTGGCTCCCAGCTGTCCTTTCTGCCCAGAGAAAATGTGTTTCTGGCTTAGCAGCCAGCCCACAAGGAATGGCACCTTTCTGGAGGTGACTGGCCTCTCATTACTCCAGCTGCATCTTCCCATGGATTCTACCAGATGTGAGACTCCAATCTACCCTTTTCCTGGCTGCAACCAGTCACATACAGTCTTCTTTGGGAATAAAGTGGGAGAGAAGAGACGGGCATTCCTGAGAACCCATGATATGCTTCATGGTCTTTGGTTAGATATGTTCTCTTTACAGCAAAGGGATGCCCCAATAGTGCTTTCTACTATGTCTTCTTGATATCTGAAGCAATTCTGAAATGAATAGAATGGGTATCTTCAAAGTCATTTTACAAATAGGGAAAGTGAGATTTGAAGGGTTTACATCTCCACCAAGATCTTCCAACTAGTAAAATCAGAACCAGGACTCAAACTGGTACCTGACTTCACAAGTCATGTTTTCTATAATTCTATGGTTAAAATAATTCTGTGAGGAACCATTTTGCTGTATTCAATACAGATTCACCTGATAATGTTGGGTAAATACACACCAGCTAGCATTATATTAACATTCCCGGTATCAATAAATAAGAAGACATTTCAAGCAGCCTGTATTTTAGACTGCCCTCTACTTGCAGGAGAAAGAGACACATCATGTGAGCATGAATCTATATGGAGACTCAAATTAATTTACTCTCAGACGCAACCTCAGGGGTTGGGTGAATTTCATTCTCTACCTCACCAGAGACCTGGGAGCTTGGATGGGCATCTGTCCATAGGTGCTCTGCCCACAGAGGTACCAGCTGTGTTGACTTAGGCCTATCTGTATGCCTTTGAAAGATGGTCTGTAAGACAATACAGTCAAAATGATTATTTTGCCTTTCCTTTGGTTCACTGGAAAATTGACTGTTCTGGACTTCTTCAGAGCTGTCATTCAGACTTCATGATAGGCAAGAGTCACTTTGAAAAGTATGTCCTTTCCTCTCATATCTGAAAATAAGACAGAGCATGGGCCTAAATGTAAATCCTTGACTTTTGGTCATTTAAAAATAAGAAGTTTTCTGGGGAGGTGGGATTGACAGTAGTTGATATCTGCCTGGGGTAGGGGGGCACACCTCATCAACAAGGGTACCTGCACAATGAATATTTGTATGCCTCACCCTAAATTGTATCCCACAATTTAAAAATAAGATTAAAAGAGAAAAAAATTTAAAAATAATAAGTAAAATTTAAAAAATAAAAATAAGGACTTTTCAAATATATTTATTTGCATCTGCTTTTTTAGGTAGATGGTGTTGGACACTGGAGCAGGGAGCAGGACTCCTCAAATACAGCTCCATCTTCAAGGCAATTAAAATTTGGGAGAGATAAAGCTGTGTTTTAAATAATAATAGTTAATGGAAGAATGTGAGATGCTCTATAGTGATGCTTTGATAAATTGCTCTGCACATCCATGGAGAAAGTGCTCAGGCTCCAGGAGCCCAGGGAAGGTTTGGCTGAACAGAACCTTGGAGGGCATGTGGGGTCAGCATGGAGTGAGGGCAGAGGTGGCCGAGCAAGGAGGGAGGCCTGAGTACAGGGGTGGGGGAAGGAAGGAAAGGCCTCTGAGCTCTGAGCCATGAGGGCCTGGCTGAAGCCAAATTTTAAGAGACAAGATTGAATCTCCAAATCTATCCCCAGCCTGGGCAGACGGAGGGCCTAAGGGGCAGTCTGTGCTAAGAGCCGCTGCACTTACCAGAGCAGCAGTCAGGGGTGGGGGTCGTCTGGGATGACCCAGGCCCAGCAGGGTAAGCCACGTGCAGCTGGGGAGACACAGCTGGCATGACACGCACATCATACAATGCCCAGAGTCAGGCCAAGAGTGCTCATCTGGGCTTGTCATGGGAGGGTAGATGGAGACAAGAGGAAGATGCAGGTTACTCGGGGTCAGATTGCCAGGCATTCCATGCTTAGCTAGGAGCATGGGCTTTATTCTGTTGGCTGTGGGATCACTGCTGAGAGGTTCTGGGCAATGAAGCAAACAGAAAATAATTATGTTCTGAAGTCTGCCAGCCTTCCTATAGTGGTGTCTCCACGGTATCTCCTGAGGCCTGCGTCTACATCTCCTGTCTCTTCTGCCCAAATCCCAGGTCTCAACCCACCCAAGGCCTGGCGCTTGGGGTAGATACTCACCCGGAGGTGGCTGCTCGCCTTTGTCAGTGCAACAGACACTCATCTCCCCACAAGGCTGTATCTGAGTTCTGCCCAGTTTGAGCCCTGATTAATGAAAGCCGTTAATTAGAACGCTGTATTCCCGGCGTTATGGACGTGGCTGGAAGCCAAGTCCGGAAGACTCGGATTCGTTATCGGAGAAACTGGGCTGCCCTGAGGGGTGGAGGCAGAGGCCACGCAGAGAGGACCACATCGCCCTGCTCACCACGCTGATCCTCCTTGTCATCCTGCCTGCAGGCTCAGACCTGGCGTTTTCTCTCAGCTGTGCATAGTCCTTGACCTCAGCAATTTTTCTTGCTTCTTTCCCATGGTGGTGAGGACAATAGGCTGGGTGTGAGGGCTTCTCTGCACAGAGAGAGGGCCTAGGAAGAGGTGGGTTTAGGGGAGGGCAAAGTAGGGAGTGTATATACAGAAGAGGGGGCTGTAGGAGTACAGGGGACATAGAGGGAGGGGGACCTGGAGGGAGAGGATTGGAGAAGGGGGGAAGGCAGCAGAGTCCACTCTCATAGCCACTGAGGATGCTGGCTGGCTCACCGTGGGGCTGTGGATCTCAAGCCTGGCTGTGAGTCAGATCACACAGAGCTGCCTGTTCCCTACTGTCTAGGCTGCACTCTGGTCCTAAAGAGTCAGGGTCTCTGGGGCAAAACCCAGCATGTGAACAAGTAATGCTGTCCTATGGATGTCCTCTCAGGAAGGGAGCCAGGTCCCAAGTAGCAAAAAGAAGGGACTCACATCCTGGACTGCAGAGCAACCTGGGAGTATCTGCTTGGCAGAACTCATGGGACGGACATGGGCAAGGAGGGGCACAGGGCACAGGGCTGAGCAATCATGTGTGTGCAGAGCCCAGCAAGCAGCCCATCTCCCAGACAGTCTGGAGGGAGGTTGAACTGGCATAGCACCCACTGGGGGCGAGTCTGGGTGTTGAAGCTCACCCAGGAGACTCAACCAGGTAAGCGAGGAAGGGAATGAAATCAATATTCCTATAGACTAAGGAAGGTGTCAGGTGACTCTTGTTGCTCACTTAGTTCTCACACAACTCCTGTTAGGACAGCATTTTCCCAGAGAGGGAAACTGACACTCAGAAGCAATAACTGACTTGTGTCAGGTCACATATGCAGCTAGGCCATGAATTGTGAAAAATGCCTGTGGGTCCAGGAAGATGCCACACAGAGCCTTATGCCAGGGTTCCAGTAAGAACCCCTAGTCCAGTGATAGATTCCTCGGTATGGGGTCTGTCCTGATCAGAGGTCTACTCAGGAACAGGAGTAGGGTGAGAGCCCATCCCAGGGGAGACCTGGGCCCTGCAGGAGATGAAATGGTGGTTCCAGGTCAGGGATGAGGAGCCCAGAAGAGGAACTGGGCTTAGTCAGACCACCTGAGCATGGAGCTTAGGAATCATGGCAGGGTCCATGGCCTCCCAGAAAGCATGGAGAACAGCCCTCTGGCACTGATCAGGAGTGACTTGTTATTATCACTGGTCTACATGGGGATGGCAATAGGGTACCGGGTGTTGGCTGGTGTTGGCTAGTCATGGTATTGAGGCTGCATGTGGATTCCTTGTCCTTGATCAGAATGAGGGGAGGTGAGGTGGGGGAGACCAAGGCCTTCACTGCAGGGGGCCCAGAAGGCCAAAGAGGACCCACAGAGCTGCATAGGGAGCATTTTGAGGTCATCATTCAGTAGACCTACAGAGTAAGCAGAGATCTTGCTGGGGGCACTGGAAACCTCTGTGGTGTATCTTTTCAGGCAGCCTCATCACTCCTGTGACTGCAAGCAGGATTCATGCATCTTCGGTTCCCCTGGAGTATCATTATTGTGAGAGAAGTGGTTTGGAGAAGAAAATCAATCTCAATTCAAAGGAAGGCTTGCTATTGGTGGAATTTTTGTCCCCAGGATGGGAAGCATTTGAAGTCTGGAAAACTGTCCCTGAGAGAAAAAAGATGATGGCGGAGTCAGTCAGACTGTGCAAATTCCTGTGTGGGGACTTGAGTCCCCGAGTGAGTGTATGGAATTTTCATGTGTGTCTGTAAGTGGGTGTGTGAGTGATTGACTGAGCGGGGACTCGGGAGCAAGTGGCCAGGGCTCTTCTGGTGGAGTCGCTGGTGCTGACAGCTGCTCTACTTGAACCCTAGCACCCAATGGGACACAGAAACAGAAAGCCATTTTCTAAAATCAACAAATAATTTCCTGGGGAGAAACTGCCAGGAGTGATGACCATTGCCAGACTACCCGGCCACTGCAGTGCCAGGCTGGACACTAGAAGCAAGGGCTGCAGAGGGAGTGCAGCAAGAGAGCCAGAGCCAGAGGCAGAGTCCCACTGGAAAATAAGAAAGAGGCACCCCGCCACCATCTTGAAAACTGGGTAGGGACATGCTCCAGCTTGCTCATCATGAAGCAACAGACCAGCTCTCTGTGACTGGTGGGTTAACTACTCAGGGGTTGATTGTAACCCAGTGAGAATATCCCCAAAGCACAAAATTCAGTGGGACAGGATAAGTGTGGAGTCCTAGGCACCCTGCTGCCACCTTGATCCAGCTGTGGGACAAAAGGTGGGACCAGAAAAGGATAAGGTAAACCCCTCAAGAGATCAGCAGTGAGCCCTGAGCTGAGTTAACCACCTCCTTCCCAGCAATCCTCTGATCATCAGACTTACACAGCTGGGGCACAACTGAGAGGGACAAGTCCAGGTGGAGAGCCTGGATGGCAGCCATGCTAGAAGAACTCTACATTGGAATAAGTCTGACTGGGGCGCCTGATGCCGGCACCTGGGAAGGAGACAATCCTGCACCTCCTGACCAGTGGGGATCCTTCTGACCTTACAGGAGTGAGAGGGGGAGGACTATTGGCCTACTTACTCCCACCACCCCCTCCTCCCCACTTGGGTCATATGCTGGGGAGATTGTGAAGGAGTCCACAGCCCCACAAGGTATGGCAGGTGGGAATAATTACAGAATCTGCCTTAAGAGGGCAGTTAGTGCCCAGAAATTCTTCTTTAAATCTATTTTTCTTTTTTGTTTTATTGTGTGTGTGAATGTGTGTGGGAGGGCATTCCCCCCCTTTCTCTCTCTCTCTTTTTTTAAAATTTTGTTTTGTTCTTCTTTTGTTTTGGTTTAGTGTGTGTGAATGTGTACGTGAGGGTTTGATTTGCATTCCTCCTCCCATTTTCTCCTTCTTCTTCTTCTTCTTCTTTTGATGTGTGTGTGTGTGTGTGTGTGTGTGTGTGTGTGTGTGTGTGTTCAGTTTTCCTGTATTTTGTTTTTCTGTTGATTTTGGTTTTTTTGTTTGTTGTTTTCTTTTTGCTTGCTTGTTCTTGTTTTTGCTTTTATTTTTCTATAGTTTATTATTATTATTTTTTATTTCTATCCATGCTATTTCATTCTACTTTTCTCTGTTCTCCTCATTACTGTTACTTTATCTTGTACTCAAGGAGTACGCACATGTACCCATTGCATTGTCATATAGAGTGGTGGTGAGAAGTAGATCTCAGGAGGCCAATATACCAGTCAGTGACTATTGTAACTTGCAAGTAATTTCTGAATACTAGCTCCCCAACCTCCACCTTATTCAACTCTCAAAACTACAAGAAACAGCAAAGATTCCCACCTCCAGCCCTTTTCCAAAACAGAACAAATTTGGAGGCTCTGATTAGGACAAAATAGAGGACTGAGCAAACAACAGAAGAGAAAGCCCTGCCCACTGCCACTGATTAATGGAAATGAAGAGAAAAGAAAGAAATCTTTCACAAATGAGGAGAAATCAACAAAAGAATACAGGTAATTCCCAGTGTACACACAGGCAACACCCAAAACATCAGACCCCAGAGCCCAAACAATGGAAATCACCAATGATTGACCCCAGAATGCAATAGGGACTAGGGAATTGATGGAAAGAGTGAATAACACTCAAAAAAGACAAAATGCAACACTGAAAGAACTTGTAACAGAGATTTTGGTCATAAAAATTTCATCCAGGGAATAAATAAGAAGACAAGAATGGAAAGCAGAATTAATCAAGCAGAAGAAAAAAATCTCAAAACATGAAGACCAAAACATGGAATTAATTCGATCTGTAAAAAACATAGAAAGAAAACTCAGAAAGAAAGAACAAAGCCTCCAAGAGATGTGTGATTTTATCAAGAGGCTGAACCTACACCTGACTGGTATCCCAGAAGTAGAAAGGAAAATGGAGAACACTTTGGAACAAGTATGCCTAGAGGTTATTCAATAAAACTTCCCCATCTCATCAGAGATGCAACCATCTAAACAAGAGATTCTGAGAACCATGCAATGCATCAAATGAGAAGACCAACCCCTAGGTACATAGTAATTTACCTACACAAAGTTGGTATAAAAGAAAAATCCTAAAGACAGCTAGAAAGAAAGGTCAGACTCCCTACCAGGGAAGACCAATCAGAATAGCAGCAGACTTGTCAGCAGAAACACTAAGACTGGAGTCCAATTTTCAAAGTCCTCAAAGATAAACAATTTCAACCGAGAATTTCCTACCCAGTCAAGCTCAGTTTCATCAATTATAGAGAATTAAAATCTTTCCCAGATATCTAATCCCTACCAGATTATGCTGCTTCCAGACCAACTCTACAGGAGATGCTCAAGAAGGTATTAAGCACAGATGAAAAAAAAAAAGAAAGAAAGAAAGAAAGAAAGAAAGAAACAATCATGCACTTCCCATGAATGCAGGAAAACATAGATTAAACACAGCACAACTCACAACTATAAAATTGAAAACACACATAAATCAACCCAAAAGTTAAGAGGAAACAAAACAGGCTTAAGACAGGGATAAACTCTCACATCTGTCAGCCTGAATGTCAATGGATTAAATGCAACATGAAAAGGCATAGAATGGCAAATGGGATTTTTTAAAAAACTGCCCAACAATATGCTACCGCTAAGAAACACATCTCACTACAAAGGACTCCTATGGACTCAAAGTTAAAGGATGGAAAACAAACTTTCAGGTAAAAGAAAAAAGAAAAAAGAAGGCAGGAGTTGTGATTTTAATATTAGACAAAACAACCTTCAAGCTATCAAAAATTTAAAAAGCTACAGAAGGACATTACATAATGATGAAGTGTTCAATTCATAAACAAGAAATTTCCATCCTAAATATTTATGCACCCAACACAGAAGCACTTAATAAGTACCTACAGAACACTCCACTCAACAACCACGGAATATACATTCTATGCACCAACACATGGTATATACCCCAAGATCAACCATATCTTCGGCCATAAATCAAGCATTAGCAAATTCCATAAGATCAAAATACTACCATGTACCTTCTCAGACCACA
This sequence comes from Carlito syrichta, assembly GCF_000164805.1. Taxonomy (NCBI): domain Eukaryota; kingdom Metazoa; phylum Chordata; class Mammalia; order Primates; family Tarsiidae; genus Carlito; species Carlito syrichta. The sequence goes on from NW_007260124.1 coordinate 306,473, forward strand.
GTGGAATAAAAATAAATATTTCTACCAATAAAATTCCCCCTCCCCAAATCCACAAAGACATGGACACTAAACAGTATGATGCTGAACAACTGCTGGGTGAACACAGAAATCAAAACAGAATTTAAAAGATTCTTGGAAACAAATGAAAGCAAAGATACATCTTGCAAAAATCTCTGGGATGCCATAAAATTAGTACTATGAGGGGAATTTATATCTCTACAAACGTACATCAACAAAATAGAAAGACCTCAAGTCAACAGCCTAATAAATCATCTAAGGGAGTTGGAAAAGCAAGAATACCAAAATCCAAAATTCAGCAGAACAATCCAGATCATCAAAGTAAAAGCCCAGTACTGAACATAGAAGACAAAAATATCATAGAAAAAAAAAAATCAATGAAACAAAAAGCTGGTTCTTTGAAAGGATAAAAACGATTGATGGACCCCTAGTCAGACTGACCAAGAAAAAGAGAGAAAAATTCCAGACAAATACAATCAGAAATGCAAAAGATCAAGTCACAACCAACCTCAAAGAAATACAAAAGATTATTGGAGATTACTATGCACACCTGTATGGAAACAGATATGAAAACCTAAATGAGATGGAGGACTGGCATTACACAACCTCCCAAGGTTGAAACAAGAAGAAATAGAGACCCTAAATAGACCAATAACAACCCAGAAACTGACTTTGTCATAAGAAATCTACTTACAAAAAAACAACAACAGCAAAAAAGAAAACTCTGGGCTAGACGACTTTCCAGTGGGATTCTATAAAACATATGAGGAGATGCTGATACCAATCCTATTGAAAGTATTCCAGGCAATCAACAAAGATGGAACTCTTCCCAAATCTATTTATTACACTAATACCCAAACTGGACAAAGACCCAACAAAAAGAACTACAAGCCAATATCCCTGATGAACATAGATACAAAAATTCTCAACAAGATTCTAGCAAATTGGATCCAACAACACATCTCAAAAATTACCCATGATGGCCACTCATACATTTCCTGTTCAACATAGTGTTGGAAGTACTAGCTAGAGCAACCAGACAAGAGAAGGATATCAGGGGTATCCAAACAGCAAAAGAGGAAGTCAAGAGATGCCTCTTTGTAGACTATATGATCCTATACTTGGAAAATCCAAGGGAATCTGTCAAAAACTTCCTTACACTGAAAAAGGACTTGGGCAAAGTCTCAGGTTATAAAATCAATGTGCAAAAGACAGTTGCATTGTATACACCAACAAAAACAGGCAGAGAACCAAATAAAAAGTACAACCTCATTCACAATAGCCACACACAAAAAGAAATGCTTTGGCATCTTCCTAACCAGAGCCGTGAAAGACCTTTACAATGAAAACTGCAAAACATGGCTCAAAGAAATCAAAGAAGACACAAACAAATGGAAGAATATTCCATGCTCATGAATTGGAAGAATCGACATTGTTAAGGTGTCCATCCTACCCAAGGCAATTTACAGTTTTAACACATTACCAGGTGCATTCTTCTCAGACCTGGATAGGCAATACAGAAATTCAGATGGAAACATATTGACCACTAATAGGCAAAACAATCCTCAGCAAAGTAAATAAAGCAGGAGGTATCACACTTTTAGATTTAAAGCTTTATTATAAGGCTCCAATAATCAAAACAGCCCGGTATTCGTATAAGAACAGGCATATAGACCATTGGGACAGAATAGAAATCCCAGAAGCAAAACCTCAATTTCTCAACCAACTTATCTTCGACAAAGCCTCCTCTAACAACTACTGGGGAGAGGGGAACCTATTCAGTAAATGATGCTGGGAAAACTGGCTGACCACATGCAGAATAATGAAACAGGACCCTTACCTATCACCATACACAAAATCAATTACAAATGAATCAAAGAACTAGAGATAAAACCTCAAACCATAAGAATCTTAGAAAACACAGGAGACACTCTTATGGAAATCGGAATAGGCAACCAATTCCTGATTAAAACCCCAGATGACCATACCATAAGAAATAAGATAGACAAGTTGGACCTCATCAAACTGAAAAGCTTCTGCAAAGCAACAGAAAGCACTGAAAGAGTGGGGAGACTGCCCATAGAATGGGAAAAGATATTTGCTAACTGTATATCTGACAAAGGCCAAACAGCCAGGATCTACAAGGAACTCAAACGTGCCGAAAGGAAAAAAAACAAACTGCCCCATTAAAAAGTGGGCAAAATACATGAATAGACACTTCTCAAAAGATTATATACAAACAGCCACCAGACAAATGAAAAAATGCTGCCTCATAAATCATCAGAGAAATACAAAACAAAGCCACATTGAGATACCACCTAACCCCAGTAAGACTGTCCATCATTAATAAAACAAATAACAACAGATGCTGGTGAAGATGTGGAGAAAAGGAAATGCTTCTACACTATTGGTGGAAATGCAAATTAGTTGAACCTCTATGAAAAACAGTGTGGTAATTCCTAAAAGAACTAGAAATTGACCTTCCATACAATCCAGCAATCCCTCTTCTGGGAATATACCTGGAGGAACTTAAATCACTCTACAAAAAAGATACCTGCACATGCATATTTGTTGCAGCACTGTTCACAATAGCAGAAACATGGAATCAACTGTGCTGCCCATTGAAAACGGACTGTATAAAAAAATGTGGTACGTATACATGGTGGAATATTATGCTGTCATAAAGAACAAAATTATGGACTTTGCAGCAGTTTGGATGGATTTAGAGTCCATAGTACTCAGTGATCTGCCACAGAAACAAATAACTGAATACTACATGTTCTCACACATAAGTGAACCCTGAACATTTACCTTGTTACAATAAGAAAGGAATTGGCAGTAGCTGGAAACTGCCATGGGGGAGGGGCATATAACATTAAAGTGGAGCATCTAGATGGCTCCAGCTGGGGGTCCCTGGGGTGCTGTGGTGTAGAGGCATGCTTCTGGTGGCACAGAGCTGGTCAAAGGCTGCCACGGTCACCCCGAGGTGTGGCTGTCTTCCAGAAGGAGCCTTGCTGAGCACAACTCCAGATCCCCAATTGAACACCCGACTTCACTACCCAACTTGATGTCCTAAAAGACCTCTCACAACTAGTGGGTCCAGATCAAAGTTCCTGACATCTCCTCTCCCCACCAGGCTTACCATCCCAGGAAGGAACTCCCTACTCTACCAGTTGCTCCAGAAGCAGAGGACAGCCCTATCCCCTCACCCAAGTAGCCTACAGCCTACTGGTGACCTGCGATAGACAGACTGGACCTTCGCAAAGAGCAGCAAGTCCTGTAAGGGGGAGAACCCTTGGGTCTGCAGCCCATGACGTGAGGTCTGCCACAGCTGGGTGTTGGAAGCTGGCCTCACATCCCTCCATGTCCTTTTGTGGATCCAACATCTGGACAGATTCTTACTTTATGGGGAAAGGGAAGCACAGAGAGTCTGTTGTGTGCTTCTTTCTAGCATGTTCCTCACCCATGATGGGTACTTGTTCTCCAGGGTGGACCCTCAGGACACCCCAAGGGGCCTTTGCAAAAGCCTCCCTTGTAACCTTCAGGAGGGGGTGAGAACAGTACCTGAGGAGAGGAGGATGGGGCAGACCAGGAATGAGGCCATCCTAGAGTACTTGCTGTTAGTGAGAGGTCAGCCCAGCTCCACCTGTGGCTGCGTGGGACACCTGGGCAGCTGGAAACCTTGCCAGGCGGGACGTGGTGTCTCCTTGGTGAGTCTGGCCTGGGTTTCTCATGTGTGGGTGGGCGGGGGCCTGTCGGAGGCACAGGGCGCTCATGGGAGGACCCTCATGGATGTGACCTCCAACTCAGGCCTCCACAAGGGAGGTTTAGCCTCTTTCTCCCTGCGTTCCATGCAGGAGTGCCACTGAGTCACCCTGGTGGTGGGCCCTTTCTTCTACACTTTTCTTTAGCCACAAACATGTAGGGGACAGTTTCTTCATGTGTTTGCCTCTGCAGGCTGATTAGAACGCCTGCCTTTCCTGGTATTCACAGGTGTGCATTGTGTCATGACAGGGACAGGGATGCATTCTGAGAAATGCAACATGAGGTGATTTCGTCATTGTGTGAACATCGTAGCTTGAGCCGCCACACACCTAGATGGTGTCACCTACCACACACCTTCTGTGTGGTACAGTTTGTTGCTCCTGGGAAGCAGACCTGGACAGCAGTCGGCTGTGCTAAATGCCATGGGCAATGAGAACACAATGGTGAATGTGTTCCCTTCAGGGGTATGGGGTGACTGATGTCCCAGAGCGTGGCCCAGACAGGGGTCTCCAGGCACCAGACTCCAGTGCTATCAGGCTCAGTGCAAACCAGATGCCCTCACACCACCTGGCAGATGAAGCCTTCTTGAGAAAACTGAGGACCATGTCTACACACAGAAAAGGAACAGTAAAAGTAACATATTATAATCTTATGGGACCACTGTCGTATATGCTGTTTGCCACTGACTGAAACGTCATGTGGTACATGACTACATTCACAAACATTTTCTCAAGGTCGGAATGTGAAAAATCCTCCCCACCCTCCCTTCTTCCTTCTGTCCTCCTTGCCTTCTTCTTCTGTCTGACCTCACTTTATTTATTTTTTAGAGAAAAAAATGGACTCCAAAGATCACCTTCAGTCCTTTCAGGTGAGAAATCCTTCCCATTTGTATCTGTCCTCAGCTCAGAGAAGCCCGAAGTCACCTCAGAAAGGCTGAGAAGCTCCCCTAGTCTTCCAGGGACTCTGGGGTGGAGGAATCTTCAAACTTGGGTGGGTCCCCAGGTTGACCCTGCTGACTGTCAAAACCCCTGGAGGGGCTTCGTGCTTGCTGGCCTGTCCCACCGCATAGGGATGCTCAGACCCCACCCCTCCAGGCTGAGGAAAGCTCCCTCACTGGAAGCTTTTCCATGGTGCTTCCCATACCTTGCTTCTCTCCGGGTCAGCATCTGGACAGGTCTGGAGCCATGTCATCGAGTGCCGACCCTCAGGGTCAACCCAGGAGACTATCTCTGAATGATGGTCCTTGATGTTCTAATGCCAAGTGGTCACCCTCCTTCTAGATAACTGAGTGAGCTTTCTGAAACTGTATGGAGAAAACCTGAGCACTTTGTAGCTATTCAGGGTTGCTTTAAGGAGAGAATGGAAAGGATGAACCCAAGGGCACTCGATAAATGCTGGTTCCTGGAAGGGATGCATTCAGCAGTCAACACAAGCACTCTCAAGAAGTGAGAAAAAAAGTGAGCCCCTCACCCCATCGAGTGTGCATGCTTGTGAGAGGTTCAGGAGTTTTCTCAGGAAATGGACCAGACCGTAGGTGGGAGGTGGCTGAAGCATCACACAGCTCCCTGCGGGGAAGGGGGGGGTGACCGCAGAGAGCCCAAAGCTGGGACTCGGACGTCTACGGAGCCTGGTGTTCCCAGCCTGTCACAGACGCAGACGCGGCTGGCTTCCCAGCCGCCCCCACTGCCATGTTCCTTCCTGAGACACTCCCATATGCCTGTGTTTTTCCCACACAAGAGTTACCCATGGCACACCCGGACCAGCCCTCTGCCAGGGTGACTGTGAATCACTCTCAGAGCTCCCCGGAGGCTGTCACTGATGGAACCTGTTACCCTGTTTGTCAATGACATCTTTCCGCAACGTGTCGACGCAGAGAGGGGTTGGGGGAAGCAGTCTCCTCCGAGCCTGGTGCTGGCTGCCTGCTGCTCTGCCTGTGCCTGTTTCTAGGCTTTCCAGAAAGCACGATGGAAAGGCAGCCTCGCCACCCTCGGCTTGCAGGTATCGCAAGTCACAGCTTATTCGATTTTCTCAGGACTGATAATTTTGATGTAAAGGAAGGGACGCTCAGAGCAGCAGACCAGAAACTGCAAGTGGAAAAACCCCACAGAGACACTGGCACCTTCCTGTCTGGCTTGAATTCATTCTGCATCAAATACAAAATGTCCACTTGGGATTTGCCTTAGGAGGAAAGGCAGAGGCGAGTGAGTCCTTTCCCATCATTGAAGAATTCCCAGGAGGCCGAGGGCTTGGAGCGTTTGGGGTCCACCCCCTTCAATCAGTTCCAGCCCTGAGGCTTGGAGGGGGAAGAGACTAGCACGGTCACAGAGTCTGCTGAAGCCACAGCCCGGCCTGTCTTTGGTTGGCTTGAGCAGAGCAGCATGTGCCTGGCAGCCAGTCGCCCACCGTGCAGGAAAAGTAGATCTGATAAATGACCCACGCCTCAGTGAGAAATAGGTTAATACATCATCTTACCCAGGTGTTGGCATTCTCCTCGAGTACAGGAAGATGGAAGAAGGGCCTCTAAGAGTGGGCCTCTCGCTTGATCGTCAGGAGGATCAAGGGTGACTGTGAGCCTCCCCTTTCTGGAAGCCCTTCTCAGCTGCAGGATCAAGGTGGGAGGTGGGGACACTGTCTGTGTACCTCCCAGGAAGGTCTCAGGTGGGCATGCTATCTGCACACTGCCAGGGAGGTCTCAGGTGGGGCCCTAGGGAGGCCACGGGTGTCCTGTGTGGGGTTCAGCAGGGTCACTGTGCTTTGCTGGAGTTGATACAGTGAAGCGTGAGCCCCTACTCAGACGAGGCATGCAGGGATCTCGGGACACCCGAGTTCTGCCTGTGAGGTCCTCAGGACAGCCCTCTAGGGGCATGGGATGATTGGTGTCCCACAGTGTGGCCCAGACAGGGGTCTCCAGGCACCAGACTTCACTTTTGCTAGACTCAGTGCAAACCAGATGCCCCCACACCACCTGGCAGATGAAGCCTTCATTGAGAAAACAGGACCATTCACGTGGAGACTGAAAGGGCCCTGAAGCCCAAGGCACCCGGTCCTCCTGTCACCATCACTGGGAACCCTTAGAGAGTCTGAGCATCCCTGAGCTCACTCTGGGCTCTGGCTACTGGTTTGGCCCAGTGGCCTAGCTGCTCTGATTTCTCTATTGATAATGGGGTCTGTCTGTTCTTCCCCGGGTCTCTCTTCTGTGCTCCATTCTTGCCACGACCATGAACATTCCTTGTTCCCCTGCTTGCTGGTTGAGCTTCACTTCACCAAACTCCCCTACCCTCTACAAGTTATGAACTGGCCTCTGGAGACAGGCATGCTTAAATTCAATTTGCAATGCTTGTTGCCTCCCGTTGGTAACCTGGAAACCTTCCTTCTTGCACTTGGCTTCTTGCTGAAGCCCAGTTTTGGGTCATCTGGGTTATTCATTTAGTCGCTACATTAATCTTCCCATTCTAGACCTCCACAATCATGTTTAATCAGTGTCTACTTTATTCCAGGCACTGTACTAGGGGCTGGAAGTAAAGACATGGTGAATGCCCTCAAAGAGCTGCATCTAGTGAAGAATAAGTGTGTGGTACAAACACGGGCAGAATGCACTCACTGCTATCTAGAGATCCTGGGAAAAGCAACCCAGACTTACCTGGTAGCATCCCAGGGAGGAGCATCCCAAGAACTGACACATGCCTGTCAAAGGTCTGGGAGGGCACAGGATGCCAGGGAAGAGGGGTTGAGCAGCAGGAATGCTCAGAGCGGGGAGACAGTGCAGGACCCAGGAAAGACTGGGCCAGGTCCCTACATAAGCCAGGTCCCAGAGGGTATGGCAAGACACAGTTAGAGGGGTCGAGTGAGGTCTGATCAGAGGCAGGGGAAGACTTCAGAGCCATTGTAGGGTCTTGAAACTCACTTCTAATCCATCCCTATAAGCTGTCAGTGCCATCTTCCAAACCAAGTTGAGCACTGACATCTCTTTGCTGTTTATGAATCACTGCCTATAAGAGCCAGCATCAGCTCCATGATGTGTGGCGACAGTGCCTGGTTGGACTTCCTGCTCTGACTGCCCTTCTGGGTCTCAGAAGAACCCTGGAAAAGCAAGGCAGTCCTGTCATTCCACAGCTTGGCACCCTCTGAGGCCTCCCATCTCATCTGCAGTCAAACCAGAAAGCAAAGACCTGAGGCCCAACCCTGCCCCATCAACCCCCCCCCCCACATCCCATCCATGGCTCTCAGCATCTCCTCTCCTGCAATAGCTCTGCTTCTCCTGGACACACTGGGCCGCACGTCCCTCAGGAACATTGCCTTGGCTCATTCTTCCATGGGAAGCCCCAATAATTGTGATAACTCTTCTGCTTCTTTCCAGTCTTGGATCAAATGCCACCCCCCACAGTCCTCCCATGGGATTCTCCATCACCCTTCCTGGTTTTATTTTTCCAGCGGCACGTAGAGCCTTCTGTGGCAGGCACGCTACAAAGATCCTCATGGTTCCTGCTTCCTGTGTCCCATCCTGGTATAAGCCTCTCCTTTGTGCGACAGGGCCTATGACTCACTTCCACCCGACAGAATATGCTGGCTTTGATGTGATGACATGCCTGTGGGACATCATGAGAGGTTGTGCTTTCCCCGGGAAACTTGCTCCAGGAGCTCGCTCTCCTTGGCTTGCTTTTAGTTACCAAGCTATCCAAAAAGGAAAGGAATTCTGCCAGCAGCCTGAGTGGACTTGAAAGAGGATTCTTCCCCAGTCAAACCTGCAGATGAGAACACCGTCCAGCTGATATCTGGACTGCACTTCATGAATTGGCAGAAAATCCAGCTCAGCTGTGCCCAGACTCCTGACCGAAGAACAATGAGATCATAAGATGGGTTGTTTCCAGCTGTTAAGTTTGTGGTAATTTGTCATGCAACAATAGAAACATTCTATGCATTTCACTTATTTATGTTTCATGTCTGCTCCCTCACTATGTGGGCTTGATGTCTGTGTCTGCTTTGCTATATCCACAGTGTCTAAGTGGGTGCCTGTCCACAGTAGGCATTCCACAAATGTTTGCTGAATAAAATTCTATTTCATTGCTTTTTTGGACAAGCAAGGGGAAAAGAGAAAAAACATTTAGATTCACAAAATACAAAACGTTTCTGCTAGCAGATAAAGCAATGCAATGGCGTCTCATGCCTCTTTACTTTTTCTATAATCTTATTTTAATAGTATTTTCTTTCCTTAAGTAGAATAATAGAATGTGATAGAAAGGGACTTTCTGAGTACCTAAGTTGATACCCTTTTTTACAGATGAGGAAAATGGGCCTCAGAGAGGGTGAAAGACACGTCCAAAGCATACAGTGTGTTAGTGAGTTAGTAAATATTGTGCAGAGACAATAAAACAGAGACAAAATAAAAGAGAAACAAAGCCAGTTCTCCTAATTTCCAGTTCAGAACTCTTAACCTGACACTATACGAAAGGTTAAATATTGGGCAGCCACAAGCACCAACTCTTTCGTCTGTCTTTAAAACAGGTACAGTGATGAAATAAGTAAATGATATATTATTTATGAACTTAAATTCACTATTAATGCAATTTAATTCTAGTAGTAAGTAAAACTACTTTTTTCCTTAGAAAACATCAGCACTGGCAAAAACTACACAATAATAATTATAAAGAAAATGAAAGCCGGGCTTGGTGGCTCAGCCTGTAATCCCGCGCTTTGGGAGGTTGAGGTGAGTGGATTGCCTGAGACCACAGGTTCGAGACCCACTTGGGCAACTTGGTGAGACCTCATCTCTACAATAAATAAAAAATTAGCCAGGCGTGATAGCACGCGCCTGTAGTTCTAGCTACTTGGAAGGCTGAGGCGGAAGGATCACCGGAGCCCAGCAGGTCAAGGCTGTGGTGGCTAGGAGCGGCCACTGCACTCCAGTCTGGGCGACAGAGTGAGACTCCAAAAAACAAAAAAACAAAAAACAAAAACCGAAAATGAAACATCACATGGCATAGGTCTCATAATAACTGACTACATGTGATGCATCTTGAAGAAACTGATTTTATATTGGGGACAATAAAGATTTATTTTGTACTGAGTTGCAAGCGTGTATTTTAGTTTATGGAAAATAAAGTTAGCCATATTTTCTCATTCTTTTCTAATCTAGTATCTATATCCATTGTGATGAAATTTGATAGGCTTTATTTTGCAACAAATAAACCTGTAGATATATTACAAATACAATTTCAAACCACACATTAAACATTGTACAGGCTGAGATGATTTAATATTTAATAACATGTATCTAATTAGTGCAATGTCATGGATTAGATCCAAACTCAAGTGGTGCAGCCTTCTAGACAATGCATTTATCATGAACCACTTGCTAGGTATTTTCGTAGACATTGGATAAATATTGTCATTTAAAATAGGCTTCTATATTGTCAGATGGGTAAATAGTGATGACACAGCCTTGGTATTTCTTTTTGTCCATGTTCATTATCTTAGAGAAAAGATACCTTATGCTCGTCTTTTTGCCTGGTAATTTTGGAAAATGATAGCATTAACACACAGCTTTTTCTCCTACTCCAGGAATGAGTAGCCTTTGTTACTGGTTGAGACATGAGTACAATGTCATGCTGGGAGTCCATCACTGACACAGACCCTCACAGCCCACTCTCTTCCTGAATGATCAGAGGAAGTGATGTAAGTGCTCTGTTGAGTGCTCTTGTGTGTCTGGCTCTGTGGCGGGGGAACCCCACTGGTGTTCCTTTATAATCTGGGACAAAGGCTGACTGGGAGAGGAATCAGGACCAGGAGACCCCTGGAGCACTGTCCCCAGCACACGGCTGCCTGCCCACCTGTCCCTGGATGATGCCTGTCCTGCGGCGTTCCTCCTCTCTGTGCCTTTTACTGTCTCCTGCCAATGCTGGACTTCACCTGGGCCCAACCTGTGTGTTTTCTGTTTGTGCGTGCTCCCTGTGAATGACATTGTCTCCTGCACCCAGGCATGCAGTCCCAATGCTGGTGTCCCGACCCTGGGGAAGGGACTCCTGTGTGTCCGGCCTTCCACCTTGATCACCAGCTGACCCAGTCCAGGCCAGCCCAGGGCCACATGCATCCCAAAAGCGCAGGTCTATTTCACCTACCCGATGCCATTAACTACAAATGCCAGCAGAGGAAGCCTTGGTTTTGGGTTCATTCAACAAATCAGTAAACCTCCTCCCCTTCAGGCAACAGGCCCTGTATTGGGTTTCATCTATGTCTGCCAGTCACACCTTCACCTGCATGACATGACATGGACAGACAGGGCTAACTAGAACCTCCTATTGGATGGACAAATGGAGACCAGGAGCAGGGGAGTTCGATTTTCCAGGGTCTCTAGGTGAGAGAGGTGAGTCAGAGCTGCTGGTGGTGCAGCCTGTCTGTGACATGAAGCCAAGAAAGGCTTGAAGGTCCCTGCAAGTGACCTGGGGACACTTAGAACCCAGTTTCTGCAGTGCTGTGAGCCACTGCGGTATCTTTTCTGGCTGCAGAAATTCCACTTTTCTTGACTACTTTGATCTGGGTGTGCATGACTTGCGGGCATTCATAAGTAGCCCCACGTGGTGAGCTTCATCATCCCCATTTTATGGAAGGAGAAACTGAGGCTCACTCACGTGCCCAAAGTCATACAACTACTACTCGACACAATGAGATTCGTTCCTTCTCTTCTGACTCTAGCTTGGTGGCTGTTGGACCAGGAATGTCCCCATCCTTCTCCTGTTTAGTCCTCAAACAGGAAGAAGCAGAACGAGTCACCCGAACATCAGAACGAAATGGAATCGGTCAAGAGGAGCATAGGAGCAGCATTCTGTTCTTAAGCACTTCAGAATGTTCTCTAACAATTGCTGACATGAAAGAAGGAAGAGGAGAGCTCGTAGCCTTATTAGTCGGGACGTTTGCTGTGCATTTTTTATGAGAGAAACTTTGAAGAGATGACCCTAAGGAGACAGGGACTTTTAACCCTTCCTTCTCTCCTTCAGAGAAACACGTCTACTGTAATCTTGCAACTTCAGCCTTGGCCTCTCAAAAGGGAGGGGCGGGATGGGGGAGGGGAGGAGACAGGAAGGAAAGGGAAGTGGGGGGTGGCACTGAAGGAAGACTAGCAGGAGGGGAACTGGGAGCAGTGTCAGCTCCTTGAAGAAAGGCAGACACAGTCTTCTTAGGCCCTTGCCTTTGACCTTGACTTCACTTTGGGAAATAAGGGGCAGCGCTGGCATGAAGTGACTGGTGGGCCACATCCCCGGTGGGTGTGTGAGGGGCTCTGGGGTTCGGAGATGACTTTGGCAGACTGTGAGGGTCCAGGCCCGGGACTGAGGCCCAGTGGCTTCAGCTTCTGCTCCCTCCGCCTTAGGTTGCCCTCTGATCCTGTCCACGTACCTGAGTTTATCAGTCGCTCATTCATAATTTCGACAGCTTTTTATTTTTTCATTTATTTTAATTTCATTTTTTGGATTTTTGAGCCAGAGTCTCACTCTGTTGCCCAGGCTGGAGTACCATAGCACGCTCATGGTCACCCCAGCGTCGACTTGCTAGGCTCCGGTGATTCTTCTGCCTCAGCCTTCCAAGTAGCTGGAAGTACAGACGCGCGCTACCACGCATGGGTAATTTTTGATATATTGTAGAGACAAGGTCTCACCAAGTTTCCCAGGCAGGTCTCGAACCCATGGGCTCAGGTAGTTCTCTCTCCTCGGCCTCCCAAAGTTCTGTGATTCCAGGTTTGAGTTACCACGTCCAGCCAGCTTTTCATTTTAAGGTTGGCTTGAGATGCACAGGACATCAGAAAAATGCATCAGCGTTCTTGTGCCCCTCCACCTGCCTCTCGTCCCTTCACGGTCCCCATGGAGTGTAGGGACACAGTGTTGGTGCAGGGTGATGACCCAGCACAGCACTCAGCAGCACTGGCCTCCAGCCCTTTTGATGTAGGCGCATTTTCCTTTGTCTTCCTGGAACTAGCACTTCTCAAAGGGTGGAGTTGTGCCCCCTCAGAGTCCAGGGTGGTTCCAGGTGGTGTGCAACGTTAGCGTTAAACAACATGAAACCTTACAGAGAAAGTGGTGTCACTTTAGCTTTCTGTTCGTATTTGTGCTTTTGGGCCACCTGATTTCATAGTGAGAATTCTCAATGGGGGGGCGGCTCTGTCTTGGTGCGTCTCCAACACCTGCGGTTTCCCACTACTCAAAGTGGACACACCAGCCTTGGCCTCAGAACCCTGGATAGCAAGAGTCTCCAGCTAGAATTGGCTATGCCTTGTTCTGGTTTTATATTTATATTTATGTTTTTATGGGGCGAGAGGCACTGTTTTTCTATTTATGATAATGATATAAAATTTCCTTTTCAAATACAATTTTTTAAGTTAAAAGGGAGTTGATTTAAAGAAGACATATTAAGTGATGGAGAGTCGCCAAGGCTCAGGCCATGCACCTTGCAGAAGATGCTGTTCTCAGAGTTGACTTTGAGGTTTCCTGCTCAGTCAACAAAGGGTCCATTTATCTCTGGACTGAGTCAGTATAGGTGCTGTGCCTAGAAGGGGTCAGGAAGGGAAGTGGGCTGGACTCTGTATGTACAGGTTCCCATTCAGAAAGAAGGCCTTGCCCACGGCTAGGAGGTCGGCTCTCAGCCCCCCTACCCAGCTTGGTCAGGGTACTCCCTTCCCCTGGGCAGCCCACACCCAGTGACCTGATGGTATAGGTTATAAAGACCTGATCCCTGTCCTTGCCTCAGCTCTGTCAACTCCGAAGGACATCTAGCACTGCTCCTAGGGTGAATGGGAGCTTGCACGGAGACTTCATCCCTGCTCAGGCCCCTGCCTGCCCTGTCTCCCACCTGTCCTATCTGGGGCTCCCCAGAGGTCCCCCACACTAACCTCCCTCTCAGAGCTTGCTTCCTGGGACCACAGCCCGAAGACACTCTGGCCAGTTGTGGTCAGATGACACGTAGGCTGGGTTGATTTTATGACACTGACCCTTGGCCCTGTAGGCAGCGGAAACCCCATTTCTGGAGGCAATCGAAACATCGAGCAGCAGTACGAGGCTACCGTTCTCACCAGGAATGAGAGGCACGTCCCAGTGCAAGTGAGGCTGCACCAGCTGGTTGAGAATTGGGGAAGGATAGGGAAGACAGGGTGGTGGATTTTGGGTCGGGGGTCTTGTTGGTTGACTCTGAAATGACGGCCGTAGCGGACAGAACTGGCAGTTAAGAGCTTAAGAGCTGAGTATAGTAGGCAGAGAGGAGGGCTCAGCCTGCGGGAAGACTGAGGAAGCCGAGGGGTGGTCCGCAGACTCACTCACAGGAGTAGCTTGATCTGATGAAGGCTGAGCTCCCAACCCAGGCAGACAGGCCATGGCCAGGGCAGGGGCGGGGAGAAACAGGACAGGACGCCGACATGTGAAGAAGGCTGGCACTTCTGCAAATCTGGAGCTGCCGATTCTTCTGAAGCCTCTGCACCTGACAAAAGGACAACCCTCTGCAGTGAGGCAGAGCTGCCGCTCTGGCTGGGAGATGCAGAGGTCTCGTCTTGCACAGCAGCACCTGCCCCCAGGGCCTGCCCGGGACCCTGCTGGTCACAACCTGTCTGACTGGGGATAGGCCCACTCTGATGAGGGAGCAAAGGAGCTGCGGGGTCAGCCAGCACCACTGGTGGGTTGGGGGAGTGGGCAGGGCGCTGGACTAGGACGGTGTTTGCTCAGAAGGCTACAAGAGGCAGAGGCAGTGTGAAGGCTGGGAGGGTGGTTAGACTGTGAATGCTTCCCTAGACCACAGGGCTCAGCGCCTTTGCAAGACTCCTGGTCAGTGGCGTGCAATGCCACCAGAATGCCTCCTCCAAGCACGGAACAAGTGGTGGCCTCCAAGTGTGGTGGGAATGCCAGCATTGACAGGGCAGATGGCAGAGGAAGCGTGAGTGACTCAGAGCAATGAGCATGCTGCAGATGACCTTTGGGTGAGACTGAAACCCACAGACAGCTGCCATCCACTGAAGGGCCCAGGAGCGCACAAGACACCAAGGCCAGGAGGAGCGCCTGTGTGGCGGCAGTGTGCATTGTGGCATTCTCTGTAGGTCAGGGATGGTTGTCACAGAACTGGGGCCACTGATGGCAATTCAGGTAATGGAACCCAGAATGACAGAGACTAAGTCTCAGGTGGACACACTTATCATGAACAGAGAGATGGGAGAGGCAATGAGGGACCCTCATACCCCAGATATTTGTGGAGAGGCTCAAAGGAACAGGGTACCTCCAGGGACCAAGCAGGTGGGTGGCTGACACAGATCCTGAATGTGTAACTGCTACCAGTAAGAGGAATCTGAGACACACGCTCAGGATTTGGACACTGCTGCAACCCCAAGACCCGTGGCAGGGGTAGACGCTGATGTACTCACCATCGTCTCCAGAGCCTCAGGAAAGGAAGTTCCTCCAGAGTCCTGGAGGAGCAGTCAGGATGTGTGCAATGGCATGGCCCCCGGAATGGACCTCCTGGGCTCCTTGGGAGAGAAGGAGGACCCACCCACAGATGCTGGTGCAAAGCCTCCAGCTTTCTGTGCCTGTGGGGGCTCCTGGAAGACCGCCTTACTGATGGGCACACCCCTCCCACAGGGTGGCCCACATCCAGGGGTTGGTTGATAACTTGGGCAGTTCTGAAGGGACCTCCGGCTTCAGAGAGCCCTAAAGAGTCACTGATGCCTCCACAGAGGCTCACATGGCGAGCTGCTCCTTTTGCTCAGCCTCCTCCCCTTTCTCCCACCCACAGGCATTCACCCCAAGGACTCACTAGTCAACCATCTTAGAGCCCACTTCCCGGGGGCAGCTAGGATGGGGGTCACAGGATGGTGAGCTCTGACAGCTGCAGGGGAGCATGAAGGTCCCAACAACGGTCCTCATCTCACAGTCACTCACAGAAGTCAGCATACTCCCAGGGCCGTGGCAAGGAGCTCTATTTCCTGGGCCTCTGAGTGGCCTACACTTTTGATGATCTTGGGAAACTTACAGATGTGTTGGAAGCATGGCTGGGGGATCACTGAAGGCCAGGAGTTCAAGACCAGCCTAGGCTAAAAACATAAAAAAAAACAAACTGGGTACTGTGATGTGTGCCTGTAGTCCCAGCTACTCAGGAGGCTGAGGCAGTCTGAACCCAGGAGGTAGAGACTACATTGAACGTAATTGTGCCATTGCACTTGAGCCTGAGTGACAGAGTGAGACACTGACACAGAAACTAAACAAAACAAAAAATAAAACCTAAAAAGAGAAGACAAAGGAAGCAGATTTGTTGCTTATTTCTCCAGGATAACTTCAGGGTAACTCAGCAAGCTCCTGGGGTCTCTGTTTTTCTCTGGTTTCTTGGAAATGGTGAGCTCAGAAGCCTTCACTCTAAGTTTCCAGAGATCTTTGGGAAACAGGATGGGAAGAGTCTTGCGCCCATGGCCTTGACATTCATGCAGTCCTAACATAGGAGACATCCTTGCTCTGTTCAGAAAGGGTTTTCTAGATTTTCACAGCATTATTATGGCTCCAGGGATGCAGCCCGGGGACATTCCTCCACCCTCCCTGTATGGAGAGGCGGAGGTGTTGGTATCCTCTAAGGGCCCTTTCATTTTTCCCCTGGAAATTTCTGCCGTTCCTAGGTTTCTCCTGACTGAGAATGGTATTGTGACTTGAGTGAATGGTCCACCAAGCCAGCCACCATCCATCTTCTGCATTCTCAGTTCTGTAAGTCTTTTCCCTAAGGGGTGGAGCCTCAGTCTCTCCCTCTTGACTCTAGATTGGCCTTAGCAATTAGTGTCATCCTTAGGATGCAGAAGAAGCAACATTCCAGAGCTTCTGAGACTACTTCCAAAGAAACAAAGCTTCTGCCTAGGCCTCTTGGACCACTGCCTGTGGTAGTCCCAAAACACCAGAAGAAAATTCCTATTACCTGCCAGTCAGGCTGCCTGGAGGAGGCAGCAACTCCACGGGAAAGGAGAGGAAAGAAGCTTCCCTGCTGTCCCTATCAAGGTGCCGAGCATGGGAGTGGAGCAACCTAGTTCCTCCCAGTAGCCAGATTGACCCCTGAGTGACCACCATGTGGAGAACTGCCCCGTCGAGCCTTGACAGAATTCCTGAGCTACAGAATTGCGAGATACAATAAAATACTTGTTGTTTCAGCCACTAAGTTTTGGGGTAGTCTTTTACACAGCAGTAGATACCTGGAACAATCAGCTACATCAACCCAAGCAGCATTTATTGAGGGCTGAATATCAACCCGATGCCCTTTAGCAGAAGTCCTCATTGGTGAGATCGGAGGTGGTCAACTGGAGACCATTGTCGCCTCCCAGCATTGAACGTGCGACTGGGTACCCCGGGTGTCCAGGAGGGCCTCTGGTCATCGGGATGGAATTGCATTCATCTTTATCAGTCACAGCATTTTGCTTGATATTTTTCTCAGGGAACATATTCAGTGACTGTGACCAGGACGGAAGGATGAAAATAGTGGGTCCTTCCAGCCCAGTTGTCTACAAGCTATGCTGTCGGAAATGATAACACCAAAGAGAGTAGCACTGGTTGAGAGCCAGAGAGTTCTGAGGGAAAGTGTAAAGCATCGGAGAAGAGGCAGGAAACTGAGGCGGGGCGGGAGCAGGAGGGGTCCTGAGGCAGCACTAAGGTCCCAGGGCTGAGTGAGAGGGGCCGGGAAGGGCAACGGAGACTTAGGAACCAGAAGCAGTAAGAGGAGAAATAGGTAACACTGTGGTGAAGAGAGTCCAAGAGGGCCAGGTTGCTCAGATGGTGAACAGGCTGCAGACAGTGCGTGGACAGCAAGAAGGAGGTCTGCCTAAGTTCCCAACCAGGATGCTAGAGGCACTGAGTGACCAGTAGAGCCAGGGGCGCTCCTGGCCAGACACAGGCCCAGGCTGCGAGTCTTGTTCAAATTCTCACCTTTGTCTTGTGCTCTGAACCAGCTTATTCTCCATGACTATGGAAATTAGGGAAGTTAACAAATAAAATACGCCAAATAAAACGCGCCGGGTACAAAGCTAGTATTCGAAAGTCTGAAGGCTCAAAGTTAGTGTTTGAAAGTGTGAGGAGCAGCATTTGTAGGAAAGGTGCTGGTGGGAAAACAGAAGATACTGGTCACGGTGGCATGGTTGCGTGGGTGAGAACACTGGAAGGACCATGGACTACTGCTCCCTTCCACAGGGGCATGATGCACACTGGGTGTGGGCAGAGGGATAGAAGGAAAGGTTGCATTTTCCTGAGGAAGCACTTAAATCATCTACCAGTTAAATTCTACTCTGGATAAGTTTTTATATTAATAGGCTTAATTTTTTAGAGGAGATTTAGGTTTACAGAACAATTGAGCCCGGAGTACAGAGAATTTCCATGTATTCCTCCCTCCAACCCCTCCACACCTCTATAATTAACACCTGCCATTGGTATAGTTCCTTTCTAACCATCAATGAACCTGCATGACTACACATCACTATCACCCAAAGTCCAGAGTCAAGTCAGGGATCCCTCTTGGTGTTGTGCATTCTGTAGCTTTGAACAAATGTGTATTGCCATGTACCCACCATTATAGTGTTGTACAAAGTAGTTTCACTGTCCTAAAAATCCTCTGTGTCTCACCCACTCATCCCTCCCTCCCCTCCGGGCCCATAGTCACTGCTGATCTTTTCACTGTCTCCATAGTCTTGCCTTTTCCAGAATGCCATATAGTGGAAGTCATACAGGGTGTATCCTTTCAGACTGGCTTCTTTCACTTAGCCATACACATTTAAGGATCATCCGTGTCTTTTCTACGTCATTTTATCAGTAAGTTCAGGACACTCATTATCTAAAAGCCGACCACCTAAGTGACACCAGCAGGCAGCTGTGTCCCTTTAGCAGCAGCCCCTCCCCATTCCACAGGAATGCATAAGAAGGGGCTCCTCCTCTGGCCCCACCCCATGTGTGCTCTCCCCATCCCAAACAGATCATGGCTGTCCCTATGCACCCCCCCTTCCCAGCCTGTGTTTGGTCATGTCCTGTGGGTGGTTCTGTGTGACCCTCTGAGGGTCACTTCCACATGACCTTAACTCTTGGTGCACTCAGGGTGCATCCTAATGCCCAGCCGCATCCCACCCATGCACTGACTTCCTTGAAAGTGGCCCATCAACTCATCAGAGCCCTGATCCTTGTCAATATCAAAGAGTTAATGCCCATGACTCAGTTCTGAGTATTTTATGTAAGAGAATCCAGTAGCTTTTTCTGTTTCTATGGTGACATTTCCGAGGTGAGCAGGAGGATCAGTGGTTGCTGTTTCTTAGATAAAGCCTTATATTTTCCTGCCATCATTGGGCTTCTCTCTCTTGTCTTGTCTTCTCCTCCCACTTATTTTCTTTGGCTTTGTCAGAGCCATGGAATTCATCTGCTGCTCCTGGTGACGCACTACTCCGAAGACCACCTTCAGGCATGTGCTTGGCTTCAGGGTAGTGTAGCCATAGCAGTTAAGTGTGACTCACAGAGTGCTCAGCCTGGACGAGGATCCTAGTGCCTCCCAGAGCCTGGTTTCCCTGGAGGAATGTGCATAGATCACAAAGCATGTGCCTCCTGTCTTCTTGGGATGGCCCCGTGAGGTCATGTCCCTAGAATGGCGTGGCATGCTCAAGAGAGGTCTGTTCCCTTGTTCTCTCTTTTCCTGGTGAATGCAGGTAAACTTTCAGCTGGGACTGCAGGTCTAAAGGGTCTGGAGCTGGATCCCAATGCACCAAACAAGCAGGTGAACAGAAGCCCTCTGTTTTGTCTTCAGAGCACACATAAATTTTGTGTGTTTTACCGTGGCGTGTCTGCTTTAATTTTTTTCTTAAAAAAGCTTTCTGTTGGAAAGAAAACCCCAAAACTGGCTGTTAAAAATGTTAGATACATATACGTGATTATTATGCATTATTTCTGCTATAAAGTATGTGCAGCACATATTTTCCAAATGAGAATACAATATGTAATAGTTAGAAAATAACCATCTAAGTTTAGTCTGGGCAACTCAGACTAAACATAGCCTGGCTAAATGCTCAGTCTGTTCCCTGCCCACTCTGCCCAACACATGCCACACACAAAAACACAAGCACACACGCACACACCCCATATACACACATGCACATACCACGCCTCTACATGCACACACACACACACACACACACACACACACATACACACATTAAAGAACTACAGAGTCAAAATCCTGCTACCTTTCCAGGACACAGAATCCTGAGGCTATAACAGAACTGTGGGAAAAGAAATCAGGAAGCTCCCCGACTCTGAGAGCTGAAGGGAGCCTGCCGGTTTACCCTGGCTCGTCTCCAAAGTGTGGGAACAGGTGCCTGAGAGTTGAACCACTTCTCGTGGCACTGCGGGGAGCGTGAGGTGGAGGGATCAGAGCACAGGTGCACAGGGCTCCCTGCCTTGCAAAGTGACCGGCAACACTTGTCAGCTCCTGGGTCAGAGTCCAGGGCTCCTGGCCCGCGGTCTCAGGCCTGCAGTGCAATTGAAATGGCCACGCAATCACGGCGACGTGGAGGAGACTGTGTGTCCTGACTGCTCACGCAGCTCAAGCATTGCCAGCGGGGATCCTGTGAACACCTCCACCTCGGCCAAAAAGCAAGATGTGATGAGGCTAGCTTGTCTTCCCTGAGTATTCGCTATGCACCGGGGAAACTGAGGCAGCGCACAGCCTCACCTAATCCTCATCCCCGAAGAAGCTGTCCTGATCTTACAGAAAGGGTAGCAACCTGGAGCACTTAGGCAAATGAAACCAAAGAGCTGGACACACATTTCACGGCAAGTGCTGGAACTCTGTGCCCTCCCGTGCCGGCGTGGTTGAATGGAGCCGGAAAGAGCTGTGGAGTTCAAGGCCACCCCCTCGGCACTCACCTCTGCCCTTCCCTGGCCTGCTGGGAGGTCTGGGAGCTGGCTCTGTGCCCTACTGCATGCCTGGGAGGTGCTTCCTGTCATTGTGGGCTCCCTGACGCCCCTCCTCTCAGTGGGGCCTCACCTCTCCTGCACGAGGCTGCCAGGCTCCTCCTCCAGTCAGAGCCTCACCCGCTGAGGCCCCAGGGCTCGCAGGAGGTATCTCGGTTAATTGTGAGGACACTGGCTGTCCTTGAAGGATTTGCTAAAGGAGAAGGGTTTGCAGGATGGCCCTGCCTACGGCAAAGTAGACCTGGCATCTGCCAACTTCAGCTAATTGGGCCAGTTCCTCACACAGAGGTTCTCATTAGAGGGCTGGTCACCGCGGTGGCCTTGCACTGTCTTCTGGTGGGCAAAGGTCGGGCAGGTCGCCGAGCCTCAGGTCAAATTAGGCTCCAGGGACAGCACAGACATTCTAGTTCTGAGTGGAGGTGTCATGTGTTCTCGGTGTGCACAGCATGGGGGGGAATGCAACAGAGCCCACCACTAGGAGATCGGCTCTTGGCCACATGCCCCCACACCAGCTTGTTTACTTTCAACGTGAAGCCCCTCGACGGATCTTGTTACAACCCAGGAAATGGAGGCCCAGAGTGATCCAGTGAGCTGATCAAAGTTGTTTAACTGAGGACAGGATGAGCTGCGTGGACTGCAGACTGTGTCGTCACACATGGGTCTCTCCACTGGGCCTGGCTGCCTCCAGGACATGCATGGACCAGGCCCCATCTGCAGCAGGCCATTTTATGGCCTCATCTCCCACCCAGGGTACAGGTGACTTGTGTTCTGACAGAACTGCCCTCCTGAGGTGAGCGTGTTCTCCCAAGATCCCCTGGTAAACTCAGGACTCTGTAGAAGGCTCCAGGAGCTCCTCTTGCATGGCCACTCCTGGACTCTTCTTAAGGGACTGTGCTCCCAGTGTGGTTCCCACAAATGGTGCTGAATGAATGCTCAGTTTCAGTGTTCAACAGAAGAAAGCAACCGAATGTTTGAGTATCCACTAAGTGTGAAACCTCTCTAGGTGCTGAAGCCTTTTTTTCTGTTATTTCTTGTAACACCCTTAGAACAGGCATGCTTGGCCTTATTATTATTATTGTTTTGAATTGGAGTCTCACTCCATTGTCCAGGCTGGAGTGCAGTGACACGCACCCTCATGGCCACCGCAGCACTGACCTGCTGGGCTCTGGTGATCCTTCCACCTGGCCTTATTTTAAGATGAGAACACTGCAGTTTAGGGAAGATTTGCCAAATCATACAGCTAGTGAATGGAAGAGTTATCATTCAAAGCAAGATCTGTTTTATTGGAGAAAAACACAAGCATTTCCTGGTCAGCTTATGTGTTGGTTGACTCTTGCAAGACATCAGTGTTATAGCCTAGAATAGAATACATGCACACGATTCATTTTTGCTAGCAAGTAATAGTGACTTTGCATTCTATCAAGTGAAGACATACTACCTTGAAGATTTGGCCATAGAAGCCTGAGGAAGAAAAGGTTAGGTCTAGAAAGAATTATGCTTGAAGATTTCCTAAGCAGAGCTTCTTTGCTAATAAAAGGAGGACTCTTTTCTTTGATTACTGATCATATTATGAATTTTCAGAGCTGACTACCCCTAAGAGCATCTCAAGAAAATTTGTACTTCATTTTAAAAATTTTTTTCTTTTAGATTCAGGGTGTACACATGCTTGTTCTTTACATGGGTGTATTTTGCAGTGCTGGGAATTGGGTCTCAGGTGGCCCATTCTTCAGATAGTGAACATTGTGGCCTGTAGGTAGTTTCTGAACCATAACTCCCCTCACCCCCTTGTCAGTGTCCCTATTGTTTATTTTTCCATCCTTGTGACTGTTCACTCCCACATATGAGTGAGAACATATGGCATTTGGTTTTCTGTTTCTAGTCAGTTTACTTAGAATGATGATCTTCAGCTCCATCCATGTTGCTACAAAGGACATGACTTCATTCTTTTTTAAGGCTGCATAGTAGCCTATGGTGCAATACACCACATTTTCATTATCCACTGATTAGTGATGGGCATTCAGGTTGGTTCCGTGTCATTGCCATTGTGAATTGTGTTGCGATGAACATGTGGGTGCAGGTGTCTTTGTTATATGCTGATCTTTGTTCGTTAGGGTAGATACCTAGTGGGATTGCTGGATCAAATAGTAGATCTACTTTTAGTTGTTTGGGAAATCTTCATACCACTTTCCATAGGGGTTGTACTAACTTACACTCCCACCAACAGTATATAAGTGCTCCCTTTTCTCCACATTCCTGCCAGCATCTATTGTTTTTTGATTTTCTAATAATGGCCATTTTGACCAGTGTAAGGTGGTATCTCCTTGGGATTTTAATTGCTATATCCCTGATTATGAGTCATTATTTCATATTTTTTTGTCCATTTGTATATTTTCTTTTGAGAGAGAACTGATCATGTCACTTGCCCACTTTTTAATCGGGTTATTAGCTTTTTTCTTGCTGATTTGTTTGAGTTCTTTGTAGATTCTGGATATTAGTCTGTTGTCAGATGTACAGTTTGTGAATATCTTCTCCCATTCTATAGGTTGCTTGTTTGCTCTGTTGATTATTTCTTTTGCTATACAAAAGCTTTTTAGTTGAATTAAGTCCCACTTATTTTCGTTTTAGTTGAATTTGCTTTTGGAGCTTTAGCCATAACTTATTCCCGTAGTCCGATGCCCAGAAGAGTTTTTTATGGTTTCAAGACTGACATTTAAGTCTTTAAGCCATCTTAGGTTGCTTTTTTATATGGTGCGACATTGGAATCAGGTTTCATTGTTCTGCATGTAGCTATCCAATTTTCCCAGCACCATTTGTTGAATAGGGTGTCCTTTCCCCAATGCATGTTTTTGTCTGCTTTGTCAAAGATCAGTGGTTGTAGGCATTTGGAGTTATTATTGTATTTTCTATTCTGTTCTATTGGCTGATGTGTCTGTTCTTGTACCAGTACCATGCTGTTTTGGTAACTACAATCTTACTATAATTTGAAGTCAGGTAATGTGATGCCTTCATCTTTGTTCATTTGCTTAGGATTGTTTTGACAATACTGGCTCTTTTTTTTGTTTTTTTTTGGTTTCATATGAATTTTAGAATTGTTTTTCTAATTCTGTGAAAAATAAAGTTGGTAGCTTTGTAGGAATTGCATTGAATCTGTGGATTACTCTGGGTAATATGTTCATTTTTAATAATATGGGTTCTTCCAATCCATGAGCATAGGATTTTTCTCCATTTGTTTGTGTCCTCTGCAATTTATTTCATCAGACTTTTGTAGTTCTCTTTGTAAAGATCCTTCACCTCCTTGGTTAGGCATATTTAGGTAATTTAGCTTTTTGGCTGCTATTGTAAATGGAAATGAATTCCTGATTTGATCCTTAGCTTGGTCACTATTGGTGTATAGCAGTGCTACTTACTGATTTGCGTGAGTTTGATTTTGTATCCTGAAACTTTACCAAATTTATTTATCAAGTCCAGGAGTCTTTTGGAGGCTTCTTTAAGGTTCTCTAGGTATATCATAGGCATACAGAGATAGTTTGCTTTCTTCTTTTCCAATTTGGATACCTTTCATTTCTTTGTCTTGTCTGATTGTCCTGGCTGGGACTTCCAGTACTATGTTGAATAGGAGTGGTGAAAGTGGACATCTTTACCCTGTTCCAGTCCTAAGGGGAAATGTGTTTAACTTTTCTCCATTCAGAGTGACATTGACTGTGTATATAGATTTTATTATTTTGAGGAATGTTCCCTCTATGCCTATTTTGCTGAGGGTTTTTATCATGAAGTTATGCTAGATTTTGCCAAATGCTTTTTCTGCATCTATTGAAATGATCATATGATTTTTGTTTTCAATTCTGTTTATGTAGTGGATCACATTTATTGACTTGTGTATATTGAACCACCTGTGCGTCTCTGGGATAAAACCCACTTGGTTGTGGTGTATTTTTTTTATGTGATGCTAAATTTGGTTTGCTAGTATTTTGTTGAGAATTTTTACATTTATGTCATAAGGGATATTGATCTGTAATTTTCTTTTTTGGTTGTGCCTTTTTCTGGCTTTGGTATCAGGGTAACAGAGTTATGTTTTTAATTTAAAGTCTGCTTTATCTGACATGAGGATGGCTATTCCTACTTGTTTTGGTTTTCATTTGCATGGAATATTTTCCCCCACCTCTTTTCCTTGAGTCTATAGGAGTCTTTGTGGGTTCTGTGGTTTTCTTGAAGGCAATAGATATTTTGTTTGTGTGTGTGTGTGTGTGTGTGTGTGTGTGTGTGTGTGTGTGTTTCATCTTTTCTGCTAGTATGCTTAACTTTAGTGGGACAATGAAGCCATTTACTTTCAGAATTAATAATGATATGTAAGGTACCATTCTATTTATCATGCTGGCTGTTGTCTGGTTGCTTTATTTATTTTCTCTATTTTGTTGGTGTGCCATAAAGTCTATGAACTTTATGATTTTCAGTGCTTTTCAACCTTTTGTTTTTGTATTTAGGACTCCTTTGAATATTTTTTGTAGAGCTGGTCTAGTGACAAATTTGGTGACAAATTCCCTCAGTGTTTGCTTCTCTACAAAGGACTTATTTCTCCTTCATTTATGAAACTTAGTTTTGTGGGGTACAGATACCTTGGTTGACAGTTATTCTGCTTGAGGAGATTGAAGATTGGGTTCCACATCCTTCTGTCTTATAGGATTTCTTCTGAGAAGTCGGCTGTTAGTCTGATAGCTTGATTCCTTTTTTTCTCACTTCTCTTAAAGTTTTTTTCTTTCTCATTAACTTTGCATAGCCAGATGATTATATGCCCTAGGGATGATCTTTTTGTAATGAATCTTCTGGAAGTTCTTTGGGCTTTTTGTATCTGGATGTTTAGATCTCTGGCAAGGCCAGACGTTTTCCTCCATTATTCCCTCAAATAGGTTTTCCAGATATGTTACTTTCTCTTCTTCCTCAGAAACACCTACGATTCTTAGGCTTGGACATTTTACATAATCTTGTATTTCTTGGGGACTTTGTTCTGTTCTCTTGTTTCTTTTTTCCTTTATTGTTGTCTGATTGGGTTAATTCAAAAGCCTTATTTTCAAGTTCTGAGATCCTTTCTTCTGCTTGTTCTAGTCAACTATTAAACTTTCCACTGCATTTTGTACTTCCCTAAATGTTTCTTTCAATTCCAGAATTTCAGCTGGCTTTTAAATTTTTTCTTAGATGTCTATCGCTTTGGAGAATTTTTCTTCCATGTCCTGAATGGTTTTTACATTTCTTAATGTAGGTTTTCAGATTTCTCCTAAAGTTCCTTGTCCAGTTTTATCATCAAACTTGAATTCTATGTCTGGAATTTTAACAATTTCATTTTGACTAGAATTCATTGCTGAAGAGTTGGTGTGGTCTTCTGGGGATGTTGGAGAACTCCGCGTTTTCATATCATCAGAGTTACTTTTCTGGTTCCTTCTTATTTGATTAGACAATTTCTTCTGATTTGTGGTTGACAGAAGGCTGACACAGGCACTGTTGGGTTCTTATGGTTATACGTAGCCTTAGTGAGATGGTTTTCTCGATTGCTAGATGTGGCAGCCCTGCACTGTGCACCTGTACTGGGCTCATGGCGTCCAGTGTCCAGTGTGGCTTGGAAAGTGTTATAAGCTGGCATTTGGGATCAGACCTTCCCCAGAGCTGAGACATCACATCCAATGTTGTTGGCTATACTGTTGACCTCCTGCCAAGAGGTGTCTCTTGTGCAAGAAAGCTGGCTATGAGGGTGGATTTTCGGTTTCTTCTTGGAGAGTGTTTTTTTTCAGGGAAATGCCCTGCTGGTCTAGGCCAAGGGAGGGGCTCTGGGGATCTTTCCAAGTTTTCTCTCTGTTTTGAGCCTTTGGAAGTAGTGCAGGGGAAAGGAGCTGACACACCCTGCAAGCCTGAGCTCTTAGCTACCCCGGTGGGGTTTAGGAGGAAGTCCAGGCCACTGAGGTGACTCTGTTGTGCAGAGCATAGCAGACCCAGAAGAGTTCCCAGGAGAGTGAGAGGTTGCTATGGCAACCCCCCCACACACACCTCCCCTTGGCCTCAGGTAATCTGTGATCTGATTATCAAGGTCAGCTGGCTTCAGGGCCTCAGGTATTTTCAGACCCTCCCAGCCAGCAACTGTCTGTAGCAGCAGAGTTTGCCTTTCCCCCTCCCAAGCTGGCTGTTTAACAGCCGCTCCACCCGGCAAGGGTTGAGATTTGGGGAAATGGCAGCTGCTCTGGGCTTTTTTCCTGCACCACTCCACAGCAGAGCGTGGCTGTGGGGAATGGGGTTTCTCGTGAGGGGCTGGGATTGCATGAGGCCCAGGGATCCCAGCAAGTACTCTGGGAACACAGAATCTGTGAAGTCCTGTCACTCACCCTCCCACTCCCCGCTGTGCCTGGTGGCTGTGGTGAACTGTGGTGGTTCAGGAGAGTGTCTGGCCAGTTCCAGCCCAGGCTGGTGGATTTTTCTTCTTCTTTGCTCTAAGTGGTTACTGTCTCTCCTTTGGAGACTCATGGGGCATACTGCTGGATCCGTTCCTCTCTGGCTACTGAGGAAAGTACCTTGGCTCACTCCATGGGAGAAACTCACCCTAGCTCCTCGTGTTGGCCATCTTAATACAAAAATTTATACTTTAAAAGGGAATTAAACTGCTGGGAGAAACGGTTGATTCTAGACTGAGGTAGGAAATGTACAAGATGAGCCCAGAGCATCCTGTAGTACCAGAAAGCAAGGAATTCTCAAAAGTAAAATTAAAAGTAATATCCAACAATGATAGGGCATGTCAAAGTGACACCGTGACCACCTGAAAAAAACTCCTCAGTGGCCAAAACTTGAGCAATTTGAGCAACAATAAACAATGTAGCATTAGATTTTAGCCCAAAGTATAAAATACATATCTGTGGGTTTATACAAATAGAAACAAACAATTGAATAAATAAATGGAGAGTAGACACATCAAAAAAAAATCTAATTTCTGAAGGTGGCCCACCCTGCAAGTACAGGCTGTTCATAATGACCTCCTTCCGGAGAGTATAGTAGGGAAAGGGGGGAAGGAGTAGTTTTTCAGTGTAGAAACCCGGCAAACACTACCTTGGTGACCACGGCCAACAACAGCAGAGATAAGTCATGTTAATGGCAAATGCCTTTGAAATGACGTGATGAGAGAGCATTTACCTCTGTGGTCTTTCTCCCCAAGCCATCATCCAGTCGAATCCTGAGGGTGAAGCTCAGAAAATTCCTATGTGAGGGATATTCTACAAAATACCTGACTAGCACTCCTCATAGCAGTCAAGGTTTACAAAAACAAAGGAAGTCTGAGAAATTGTCTCAGGCAAGTGATAACTCAATGTCCCGTGGGATCCTGGATCAAAAAAATATATCAGGTAAAAACTGAGGAAGTCCTAATAAATTACAGACTTTAGTTAATAATAATGTATGAATATTAGCTCATTAATTGTGGTAAGTGTACTATACTTACATAAGATGTAATAGGGAAAGCTGTGTGCAGGGAGGGCATGGGTATATGGGAAGTCTGTACAATCTTCACAACTTTTCTGCAGATATAAAACTACTCTAAAATAAAAAGTTTGCTAACACCAGGCATGGTTGGCTTATGCCTGTAATCCCAGTGCTTTTGGAGGCCAAGGCGGGAGGATCACCTGAGGCCAGGAGTTTGAGACCAGCCTGAGCAACATAGTATGACCCTGTCTCTATAAAACAGTTTTAAAAAATTAGCCAGGTGTGGGGGTACCTGCATGTAGTCCCAGCCACTTGGAAGACTGAGCTGGGAGGACCGCTTGGGCCCAGGAATTCAAGGCTGCAGTGAGCCATGATAGGGCCAGTGCACTCCAGCCTGGGCTGCAGAATGAGACCCCAATCTCAAAAAAAAATTTTTTAAGACAAACAAACCTAAAAGAGTGAATCTGAAAAATAGGATTTCACATAGCATACTGATATATAAACCCATCATAGCCTAGAGGTTGGCATGTTATAGGACTTCCATAACCAAAGGTCCATGACATTTTTATTAATAGAAGCATTTTTGCTTTTCTTGAGGCTTTAAATTCTGGGGCTCTAAGAGATATAGGATCTACAAATGCTAAATAAGAGGAAACAAATAAGAAGTACAATTAGATAATACAAACAAGAGAATCTACAATATAAACTGTGAAACTAAGAGGTGTCAATATCACTGAAGGTGCAAGTCAGTAAAGGGTCAAATATGGGGTAGATAGTACTCCCCACTGAACACTCCTGGGTGCCCTGTGAGCTGTAGACTGCTGGAAGGAAGAGGTGGCTACGTGCTCCAGTGAAGCAGCCTGTTGCTCTAGGCGAGATGCTTGACCCTGCACTTAGTCTGTGGGATTAGGATTCCATGTGTGACTTTCGAGACTGAGAGGAACTTGAGAAATTTCCCTGATGGATAGATGAGTCTACCGGAAAATAAATACAGCTCTGCAGCCCCTGAGTTCATATCCACAGGCTATTGGATAGCCTCGGGCTTCGGGTACAAGATGAAAACCAAAGACGGAGTCCAGCAGCATCTTCCAGAACAAGGCCAAGAAGAAAAGTGTTTCTTCTTTGGATGTTTCAACTCCCGGCAGGAATCCAGGCTACTAGAACTTTTGGGAAAATGCCTTTTGGGAAAATGACCCTGATCTCCACACCAGCTGGGATGAGCTGGAGGCCGTGGGTTGCATCCTGTTTGTACTGTGCCTGCCGACCCTCAGTCTACACTGATGGAGTGTTTCCTTCTTTGTGAGTCTGAACCGAGTATTACCGAGGAAATCTCGGTGCAGGTGTAGTTTTCATGCAGCCTAAAGTCTGTAAACTAGGGTTTCCTTCACCATATGGAAAATTGTGAGTCCATTTAGGAAGCTGCCAAGCCAGCCTCCAATGTTCCAGGATTTCTTTAGAGATATGGTACCTAGAGTTGGCCAGAGAGTTCATCTGTGTGGACTCCCCATCCGGTTTTTCTCTCCTTCGTTGCTAAGAGAAAATGGGTGTTGAGGAAATTCTAGAACTGTTTTGTTTTTGTCAGGCCCCCATATGATTGTCATTGCTGGTAGATTTCTCTCAAGTCTTCCTGTGCTGCCCGACCTTGCTCCCCAAACCTCAGGCCTGTGCTTCTGCCTGTCTGCTGTACCACCCCCCTTCATGTCTAGTCTGCCTCAAAAGCTGAAATGAGCTTCGCTCTTCCTAAAAGTGTTCTGGTTAACAGCAAAGTATTGTCAGTTAATTCTCCAGTTATAAATTGAGAACTTACTGGGTGCTGGGTGTTCTTCCAGAAAGTCAAGAAAAAAATTTGAAAAAGAAAACATGAACAGAGGAGGAAAGTGGAATGAACATTGATGGAGTTCTTGCCATGTGGCAGACTTTATCAACACATAGAATAGTTAGTAATCATCAAACCCTGAGAGGTAGCCATTTTTATTTCCCTTTAGAGAGGAAACTGAGTCATAATGAGGTTAGCACTTTTCCAGTATTTACTCAGGTGATGATTGTCACAGTCTGAATTCAAGCCCATGTATGAAGATGTAGGTGCATGATCCACATCTGAATGGCTTTGCACATTCAGTGGGGGTATATAGAATTATGCACAGCCCAATCTGGTCACTTTGTATGCATTCTTTTAAAACATAGATCATGCTAAAATGCTTCACTTTTTCTAAGAAGAGCTGATTTGGGAGAGAAAATATAAAAACCATGTTACAGACTGAAAAACGAACACAAATTATTGTCTGTCTGTGCAAAGAGGTGTCCTTTCTTTAATTCATGCAATTCTAGCAAATACTCTTGTTGAACTCGCAATATATGTCAAAACATAAATGTAGACAAGACCAACAGGGGCTGCCCTCACCGAGTTTGCATTCTAGGGGGGAGACAGACATCAAACACACAGGTTTGCAAGTCAGTATCTGAATGGAATTTTGGCAAGTTACACAGACAAAAAAGGGGAAGCTTGCCCTTGAAGGAAGAGCAGCAGGGCCTCCCCTGACTCCAGGGTGGCCAAGGGGGTTTCCTTGAGGAAGTGATAGTCACTCAATGACCTGAAGGTTGAATAAGAGTTCACCAGACCAGAGGAATGAGGAGTCAGGTGGGTATAGAAAAGAAACCTTACAAATACTCACAGCACTCACAAATGCTCTGAGTTGAGGAAGGGAGGGAAAACGATGGGTGAAGGCAGTGAGGGAAGAATGCAGGAACGTGGGCAGCACATGGTGTGGCAGGTGGGTCACAAATACTTGCCCCCATCGGTTCCTCCTCTGGACCCACAGCCTCCTCACTTTGACTCCATGGCTTCTAACATCACATCAAGAGTTGGAGTCTAAATCCCTTCAGCCCCCTCCCTGCTGAATCTTGGCTGGCCTTGCTTGGACCAACAGGATGTTGTGAAAATGAGTCCCTCTGAGCCTAAACCTCAAGAGGAATGAGAGCTGCTTCCCATTTCCATCTCTGTTTCTGTCTGTCTCTCTCAACTCTTCCACAGCTCTGTGACCAAGCCCCGGCAGAAGCCAGTTACACAAGCCAGTGCCATCCTAGACCGGCCAGCACCAGTCGACCCACTGACTGACGGACTTACGCGTGAGCCGTGCTGAGAGTAGCAGAGCCTCGTCCCCACGAGAAGAGTTGCCAGGCTGACTCATAGACCCAGTAAGAAATAATAAATAGCTATTAATTTAAGCTACTCAATGTTGAAGTGGTGTGTTAGGCTGCAATAGCCATTTTATCCACACAGAAAAGAAGTTGGGACAGTGAGAATTGTAGGTCACAGTAAGAATGCTGTATTTTATCCTAAGGGCAAATGGAAGCCAGTGAAGGGTTTTATGCAGGGAAGTGATACAATCAAATTGGCATTCTAGGGAGCTGGTAGTCTGAGCACTCAGAGAGCAGCAGCTTGCAGGAGGCTCTCATTCTTTAATTGACAAATGACATCACCAGTATGTCTCTAGGAAACAAAGCCTGACCTCCTTGTCTCTGTTGCCTGCTAATATGTTCATTAGGTAAATCTTATCAACCTCTCTGGGTTTCAGATGCTTGAGAATTTAGAGTGTTTTGAATGAGAGGCTACCATTACCAATTTGGTCCTAGATCCCACCCAAGAGCCACTGACAGTAAATAAATATTCATTACTCTGTTAGATGCACAATACCACCCACCCACCTACCCATTCATCTACTCATCCACCCACCCACCCACCTGTTCATCCCTCGGTTCGCCCACTTGTCTCTCCTTTTACTGGGGACGACCTTCATATATGTCCAGCTGAGGGCAATCCTCTATGGTTCTGTAGGTTCCCTACTCCCTTGCCTCCTCAAAGACATTATTTTCCAGACATTCTTCACTGCAAATCCAAGAGCAGATAAATATGATTCATTTCTTCACCCTTTAGATGCCCCCTTGAGTTTTGTTTGTCCTCCAGCTATGCCCCATTTATCCAGTTCCCTTTATAGCAAAACACCTTGAAAGAGTACCTACGTTTATCAGCTCCCGTTTCTCCTCTCCACACTCTCTTGGATGCAGTCGGTCTTTCCCCACCCTCCACACAACAGTTCTTGTCAAAGTTATCAATAAGCCTCACCCTGCTTAACTCAAAGACAGTTATGTCCTCAAGCCTACTGACCTGATATTGGTCACTGCGATGGTAGCCGACCCTTTTCCCCTTAAAGCCCTTTCTTCATTTGACCTTCAGGACACCACCCAGCCTCATTTCCTCCTGCCTCCTTCCCTGTTTGTTTGTTTTTGTTTTTACATTTAAGTTATAGTGATTCCATTCAGAGTCATAGCTATGAATACAACCGGAATGTTGATGAGTCCCATTGCGTATTGCCAGGTCCATTCTCTTCCCCAGACCCAAACTTATTCATATAACTGTTTATGTTAGTGCTCCCCAACCTTGTTGACATCAGGGATCAGTTTCATGGAAGATAATTTTTCTATGGACCAAGAGTGGGGAGATGGCTTTGGGATGATTCAAGCGCATTACATTTATTGTGCACTTTATTATTACGTTGAAATATGTAATGAAATAATTATACAACTCACCATAATGCAGAACCAATGGGAACCCTGAGCTTGTTTTCCTGCAACTAGACAGTCCCATCTGGAGGTCATGGAAGACAGTGACCCCCAAAGTGTGTTGTTGATGTCTAGTCTACTCCGTAATCTTGTTTTGGTTGCTGTCACTGCAGAAAACCCTGCTTCATAAAGATAGGATGTTGGAAATGGAAGTATGCTTTCACTGCTGATCTGACTGGAGCTGGAGCTCAGGCAGTAATGTGAGCCAGGGGGAGCGGCTGTAGCTACAACTCACCTCCTGCGGTGTGGCCCAGTTCCTAACTGGCCACCAACCAATAAAGGTCCATGACCCTGGGGTTGGGGGACCCCTGTTTTATGTGACAACTCTACTTAGATGTTGCACAGGCACTTACAGTGCAACATGGCTACTTGAACTCCTCAGCTCCCTCTTCCTTTTTTCCAGAGTCTCCTTTCCCAACTTAGCTAATGACAGTCACTTTCTTCCAGTGACTCAGCCCAAAGATCTAAGAATGATCTTTATTTCCTTTTGTTCTCATTGCACTACAAATCCATTACCAAATCCTGTTGAGTATACCAACAAGATGGAAGCAGCAATGCCCACTGTTCAGCAACTCTGACTTCCTTTTTGTGTATCATGGAAGTGACCCTGCACCCACTTTCCCTGAATCCCCCTTGAACCTTAGAGTTACTTCTTCAGAGGGGAACCAAAGTGACTCTGTACAACAGAAGTGAGATCTGATGACTTCTCTGATTTAAAGCAAGATGCTTCTAGGATGGTCTATGTTCTCGCAGTAAAATCTAAAGAAATGTCTAGGCATAAGGTCCTATATAATCTTGCCTTCATCACCTCTCTGACCCCGCTGTCTAATCCTCTCTTGTACTCATGCTATTTGCCCATACTAGACTCCTTCTTCTTTCTTAAACATAC
The DNA here is from genome assembly GCF_000164805.1 of Carlito syrichta. Taxonomy (NCBI): domain Eukaryota; kingdom Metazoa; phylum Chordata; class Mammalia; order Primates; family Tarsiidae; genus Carlito; species Carlito syrichta. The sequence goes on from NW_007260124.1 coordinate 340,145, forward strand.
CAGGCAGACTCCTACCTCAGGGATGTGGCATTGCTGATCTCATTTTCTGTAGTGCTCTTCCATCAGCTTCCACCGGCTAAATACAGTTTGAAAATTCATATGGTCTGAATCTTGCTAAACTCGGTTCTCCTAGACTTCTTAAACTTCTTAGCACAAAGAAAAATAGTTTGTTGCTATTGTAGTCACATTTAGGCTTTAGTGATTTCATTCAGAGGAACTGCAGAGAGCACCATCTTGTGCTCTTCCATCAGCTTTCCTCACTCTACAGAGTGCTCTTCCGACACCCCCCACTCCACTGAGTGCTTGCCAACAGCCTCCTTCCTCACTCCCCTGAGTGCTCTTCCATCAGCCTCCCCCTCCTCTCTACTGAGCACTCTTTCATCTGCCTCCTCCCTGACTCCACTGAATGCTCTTCCAACAGCCTCCTCCCTCACTCCACTGAGTGTTCACCAACAGCCTCCCCCCTCACTCCAATGAGTTCTCTTCCATCAGCCTCCTTCCTCAATCCCCTGAGTGCTCTTCTGTCAGCCTCCCCCTCCTCTCTACTGAGTGCTCTGACATCAGCCTCCTTCCCCTCTCCATATGGTGCTCTTCCCTCAGCCTCTTTCTCCTGTTCACTGAGTGCTCTGCCATCAGCCTCCTCTGCCCTCACCACGGAGTGCTCCTCCATTAACCTCCTCCCCACATCACGGATTGCTCTGCCATCAGCCTCCTCCCTTGCTTTCCTTGGCTCTTTGTTCAAAGTCACCATCTTAGTGAAGGCTTTCTCTTTTCACCTCATATCTAAACTTTAACTGCACACAATTTCTAACTTCCTCATCTTTTTTTTAGCAGATTTTTAACATATTGCTATTTTACACATTTATCTTGTTCATTGTCCCATATACTAGAAGACAAGAGCCATGGGGAAAATGATTTTGCTCCTTTTGAAGGGTAGATCAGTAGTCATATTTTTCTATATTCAGTAAATATTTATAGAATGTATAAAGAATTGGATGAATACACATAAATTTGCCGAGCACCTACTACCTGACAAAATCAAATTTGCCAGAGATCCTTCTTGCCTGAAAAACACCTTCACCGATACTTAAGTGGCAAAACCTAACAGCTTTGTGTGGAGTGGAGTGGCCTCAACAACCTACTGCAGGAGAGGGTGCCCAGATGTTCCAGTTGAGAGTGAGTGCAGGGTTCATGGACTCATTTCTTTGTTGTGCTGAGGAGTTAAGGAAGTCTAGGAAAGGTGATCCTGTCTTTACTGAACTTGTGCTAGGGACTATTTCAGACACTTTTTAGAGATCGGGGCTTGATTTTAAGAAAACACACTGCTCCCAATTAGTGGGGCATGAGCAAGTTGGTGACAATTCTGTCCTCCAGTTTCTCACTTGCAGAATGAGACCTTGGACTGAACTTTGTCCTAAGCCATTTTGGGGGCCCTGGGACAGCGTTCCCTCCCCTTCTGGCCTTTGCCAAGGCTCTTTCATGTGTCTCCTCCTGGCCTGTCGGCCTCGTTGGAGATCAGCTTGGAAATGCGTGCTGTCAGGAGCACCTACGCCCCAAGTTCCGGGCTAGAGGGAGAGCCATGTTGAATATTTAATTGTTTCTCATGTGGCTCCCACTGAGTGTAGCTCAGGGTAAGGTCAGTTCTGAGATCGTCTGAGTTCCTTCGTAATCACTGCCTTTACCGTCTTCTCTTAGGATTCAGTAGGAGGCTCAATTTTCGTCCCATTAATATTAATTCACTGACTGTGGAGGCTTGTTCTGATGACATATTTTCTTGTTAAATATTCATTGCTGGAGCTAGAGGTGCACCGCAGACTAACTGTTACCAGGGGAAAATTGGAGCAAATCACCATTAACTGCTCCTGACAATCGTTCCTGATTTGTCTCCCTGCCCTTTGAGAGACAGCCTCCCTGTCAGAGAACATCCAACCTGGTCCTCTTCAGGAGTGGAGTGGGATGGGCGGGCTTCTGCCCAGCTCCTCAAATGACCTTTGCATGCTCTTTGATACACCAAAGGCCACACCACCAGACGCTGGCCTGAATGAGAACAGGCTGTGTCAATTTCCATGAGCCACCTTGCCACCTCTTCCTCTGCACATCCTTCTGTTGGCTTCACAAACAACAGGCTGTCCAGGTGGAAGGCATTTCTTAGACCAGACCCTCATTTTACAGATAAGAAACTGAGATTCAGAGATGTGAAAGAAGTTGGTTAAAGTTACATATACTCACTAGGGTGGGGCTGGGAGAAAAATCTATGATGTGGTAGATTTCTTAATTTGTAAAATCAAAGCCAGCAATCGATATCCTATAGATTATTCCATCAAGTGATGTTGAGATCCCCAATCAGCCAGCAGGACTTGGCTGAGTCTCTGCTGGGTTCCTCACACTGTTGTGGGCTCTGGTGTTGTGGGCTCTGATGTCAGCATCACACATAACTGTGGGGTGTGCATCTAGCACAGGCATTAGCATTGGTACAAAGCTATCTGCTAATATGCAAGCCATTGGATATGCCTTCAATCAATGGTTTTGCTTGAGTTAGACAGAGTCAGGGTTTGTTGTCTGCCTTTAAAATTTTACTAATATTAAGGGTCCACTGGAAAACACTGGAATAAATTTCTTGCGCATAAACTCCTTCTTGGAAATAAACTGAACACTTTAGTGCTAAGAACCTATTTCAAAAACAGAGCTTGTTTTGTCCTGAAGCTTCCTTTTCTTTGGTCGTTCTTGCTTTAGTCCAGTTCCAACCATCAATTTCTTTATCTGACCCCGATGAATAAGAACTCCTGCAGCCAGCGGCAACCTTTGACATAGAAGGGGCATGAGTCTTAGTGACACTAGATGGCATGCCAGGGCTCTCTATTACTGTGCATGTCTTGCATTCAGAGCCAGAAAAAGGTGGGATTTTGTTCTGTGATAACCAGTGAGTTACCTGCAAATATCTTGTGCTGCTTCCATTGATGCCATAGCAAAAAGTTGACAACCCTCATGGCCGAAAGCCAAAAAAGTGTGATATCTGAGCTCATTCTTGACTTAATGATTTTCTCCTGGCTCAAACTCTGTTTAGATTATTAGTGACTTTCCTGGAAATTTTTCTCATGAAACCTCTGGGATTCGTTGTTGTCCATTGTGGCAAAATGTTGTCATGATCTGATGTCTGTCAGCTGGTCATCAGGTCGTTTCCTATTTTATTTCTACAAGCCAGCTATAGAGATGAGATTGGAATGGCTCTTTGTGGTTTTAGGGCCATGGGCTTCAAATGCCCGGGCAGGGGGGTGTCCATCTAACCTGGACTCTGCTTTCTCTGAGCCTCCCTGTCACTATCTCTTGCACACTGTTTCTTACAAACCTACTCATAGGGCAGATTTCAGGCACCTGTTCATCTTCTCTGCATGCTGTTGCTTCTTCTCAACTGTCCAGAATATGAACAGAAAAAGTTGCCATGCGATAGGATGTGTCTACGTTGCTCAAATTTCAGTGTGGTTTCATCTCTCCAGCAAATACTTTCCCAGGAATCTACCTCCTAACCCATACCAGGTTCCTTCCTTGCACCCATCTCCCAGCAGTGAGGCATCTGACTTTCCGTTTTCAATAGTTTCTTCAAACATCTATAGGGCCCAACTGGTCCTACTCTCAGATTGTTACAAATTACAGTGGCAATAACATGTCGAGCACCTATTATTTCCAGAAAGTTTCCAAAATGATAGCCTAGCAGGCAATTATTTCCCCAACCTTACATAGGAAGGGTCTGCTTTTGAAGTTGTAGTAAAATAAGCATAACAACATTTACTACTTTAAGCATTTTTTTAATGCAGGATTTATTAAGAGGACAGAAAAACTCCCACAGTGGGAGGGGACCCGAGGGGGTTGCCCTACTTTAAGCATTTCTAAGCATACCATTCAGTAGTGTTAAATATATTCACATTGTCGTACAACTGATATCCAGAACTTTTTTTTTTTTTGAGTTGGAGTCTCACTCTGTCGCCTAGGCTGGAGTGCAGTGACACGCTCACGGCCACCACAGCCTCGACCTGCTGGACTCAGGTGACCCTTCCACATCAGCCTTCCAAGTAAGCTGGAACTATAGGCGCGTGTCACTATGCCTGACTATTTTTTTTATTTATTGTAGAGATGAGGTCTCACCAAGTTGCCCAGGCTGGTCTCGAACACTTGGACTCAGGCAATCCTCTTACCTTGGCCTCCCAAGATGCTGGGATTACAAGTGTGAGCCACTGTGCCCAGTCAGAACTTTTTAGTCTTTCAAAACTAAAACTCTGTACCCATTAAACAATAATCCCTTTTCCTCTTTCTACCAACTCCTGGCAACCACCATTCTACCATCTGTCTCTATGACTCTGACTACTCTAGATATTTCATATACATGGAATCATACAGTGTTTGTATTTTTATGACTGACTTGTTTCACTTAGTATAGTGTTCTCAAGTTCATCCATGTTGTAGCATATGTCAGAATGTACTTCTTTTTAAAGACTGAATAATATTCCATTGAATGTGTAGACCACATTTTCTTTTTCCATTCATTTGTTGATGGACACTAGATTGTTTCCATATCTTGGCTATTGGAAATAATGCTGCTATGAACATGGGTGTACAGATTTCTATTCAAGACCTTGTCTTCCATTCTATTGGGTGAATATCCAGGAGTGGTATTGACGGATCATAAGAAAATTTTATTTTCAATTTTTAAGGAATTTTCATACTGCTTTCTGCAATGGTTACATTATTTTACATTTTTCACCAATAGTACTCAAGAGTTTCAATTTCTTCACATGCACTTCAGTCCTTGTTATTTTCTGTTTTTTTGACAGTAACCATTTTAATGGGTGTGATGTGCCTATGAGGGTCTGTTACAAGGCGGAGGGCCGGGGGAGTTGATTGAAACCAGTCACTTTGGCAGAAAGGGGGTCAATATGGGAGCAGATGTGTATATGGAACACTGACCAGTCACCACACCTAGGTCTGTGAGTGTGAAAACCCAGTCCTTAGTCCTACAATATGCCCTGTAGGCTGATGTGAAGGACAAAGTCACAGCCATAGGAGCTTGACTCTGCTCCACACTCTGCTAGTAGCTGGAACTTAAACTTGGGATTTAAAGCCCATGACTGTGATTTCCCCATGGTACCCCACTGCCCGTCTTTTCAAAGTACTTACATTTTTAGCTCACTTTAGCCTGTGCCTCCCTGAGTGGAACCTTTCAAGAACAAGAGCCCTGCTTCTTTGCTGGGCAGGGGTTCCAGACCAGTCTGGATCATGACACTGCTCTGTCTATCTTTGAAGTACAGAAAAGCCATCTACAGACACAGCCTAGCCTATCCCTTCCACCCACTGGGAGGTCTGGGCGCTTCTGCTGGACTCACCCTCAGTGACATTAGAGCCCCGGGAGTGGTAGAGAAGGGAGGGGGAAGGGCAAGGCTGAGCTGTTGAGGCCCAGTGGGGTTGCAGGCCAGTCTGGGGTATGGTGCATCATCTTGGGCTTGTGCTGATTCACACGACTCCTGGGGCTCTGAGAAGGGAGTGGGTTTCTCACAGGTTTCACATCAGACAAAGCAGGGCTCAAACTGTGGTTTGTCACAAAGCTGTGGAAGGACTGAGAAAGAAATGATTTTTCTTGAGACACAGTTTCCTCGTCTATAAAATGGGAGCAGTGGCCGTGACCAGGGTGGGAGAGGACGGCCCGCTCACACACCACTCTTTATTTTTTATTTTTATTTTTTTGAGTTGAAGTCTCAGTCCATCACCCAGGTTGGAGTGCAGTGGCACGCTCATGGCCACCCCAGTGTCGACCTGCTGGGCTCCAGCAATCCTTCTGCCTCAACCTTCCAAGTAGCTGGAACTACACGTGGGTGCTACCACATCCGGCTCATTTATTTATTTATTTATTGTAGAGATGAGGTCTCGCCAAGTTGCCCGGGCTGGTCTCGAACCCGCTGGCTCACGCAATCTACTCATCTTGACCTCCCAAAGTGCTGGGATTACAGGCTGAGCCACCGAGACCGGCCCACTCTTTATTTTGGATGTGTGGCTGGCTGGGAGCCCATAGACTCTTGTGCCAGCCCTGACACCACCTATCTGTAGGACCTAGGACTAATGACTCAACCCCGATAGATCCCAGTCGCCACATCTATGAACTGTGCTGTGTGTGCAGCACACACTTCAAGCAAGTGTAGGAGAATGAAAGGAGATTGCACGGGGCCGTGCTTGTCACGGCACCTGCATGTAATTGTGAGAGAATCTCACTACGGTTATCCTGAGTCCTTATCTCTGTTCACCCACATTCTATGAATTTACTGATAATACTGGAAAAATGATGTCGCCTCCCAAGGTCTCAATTTCATCCTGTGTAGAATCTTGGACTAAGCCATGATCTCTAAGAACACTTCTGTCTTTCATACTTGAGTTTTATGTTTTTAAAAAACTCACCAAACTATCTAAAACAAATAGAATTTTGCAATTAGGTTCTTATTGTCGCCGAGTTCAGTAATGAAGGAGAATTTTGTTTTTCTTTTATCATTTTTATGTTTCATTGTACACCGTAATGAATGTTGCCACTTACTCGCAGGTAGCTATGCAGAGTGACATGAGCTAATTACATACTTTGTAACCTCAAATCAGCAGAATCTCACAATATATCATGATAATGCCCCTGTATTTCACTGAGGGAATGGGCTGTTGAAATATCAGGTTAATTATGCATGCATTTAGCAGAATGATGGCATGGGTCTGTGGGCGGGAGTGATAGGGAGAGAGAAGATGTGGAGTCAGCTAGTTTGCCCTCTCTCAGCTGCATAGTTGTCATCTGCTGCCTGGGTGGACATGTTGGTTGCATTTATTTGTACAATTATAAAAAGCCCTTACCTTTTCAAAGCAATTTATACTGAGCAAAATATACTCCTGGATGGTATGTGATGTGATTCATCAATAAACTCAGGAATTAGTAGACAAAGGAATACTGCCTGTATGGTTTTTTATAAATGAGAGAACAGAGGCTCAGAAAGATGGAGTCTTGCCTATGGTCTCGAATCTACATTCTAGCAGAATCAGGACTCATCCCCACCCCAGGCTCTGAACCAAGGCTATCCCAGCACCGCATCCCCCAGAAGGGAGTTTTCAGACCCAGGAAACGAGATAAAGCTGTGTTGCCTCTGATCTAGACCACCTCACTGCTGTCTTCTCCATGTGTGTAGACTCTTCCTCTGTGACACATACTCAAGCCTTTTACTATTTTAATTGCTGCCAATGATGCCTCCACTTGATCATTCCCGTCACTGTCATCTCGAATGGGGTGCCTGAAGCATGGCTGCTGTCTTTTCTGCTGAACTCACCCTCAGTGACACGAGAGCTCCTGGCGAGCTGGAGAAGTGAGGGGGAAGGGCACGACTGAGCTGTTGAGCCCCAGTGGGCTTGCAGGCCAGGCTGGGGTGTGGTGTGAATCTGTGATGTCCACGGCATTAACTTGTTCAGAAGGATGTGTTCCTACACTCTGGGAATATGACTTGTTTTCTCTCTCAACCCTGGCTTTGGTTTGTGCCTTTCCTCATTTTTCTTTCACCATCAGTTGTGTCTTGCTGCTGTCGACTGGTCAGGCTGGCCAGCCTTTATGTAGCTGTGTGTCATGCTGTATGCTGTCTCACGCGGTCTACCCGAGGAACAACCCACACGTGTGTGAAGACACCCATGGGTGTGAGGTCTGTGTGGGAAGGCGAGTCCCTGGGAGTCCTGTGCAGGCCTCAGGATCCTTTCTCAGCGTCATTCTCTTTTGGCTGTGTGGAGCCCTCTCTGCTCCTATTCTGTGTCTCAGTCATGTCCTTCACATAAAAGAGGCCACTGAATGTGTGGCCTGTGGGCATGTTATGTGCCTGTGAGCCAAGGAAGCTGCTTGTCACTAACAGAGGCGGCCATCACAGATGAGTGGGTGACCTGTAATCAGCCACAATCAGTGCCTTCTTCTTTTGACTACAGATTAGGGTGTGTGTACATGTGTGTATGTGTGTGCGTGTGTGTGTGTGTGTGTGTGTATGTGTCTGAAACAGGGCCCTAGAGGCTTATGTGGCAGTTGCTTCCTATGGACACTATCTTGTTAGTTTTCACAAGGCATCAATAAGTAAGTTCTATAACTCCCATTTTACAGATGGAGCGACTGAGGCCATGGACACAGCCACTTTCCACACTCCACAGGAAGACTCAGCAGGGCAGTGGGGAGCCTGACAGCACAGCTGTCCCTTTCTAGGCCCTGCTGCTCCTTCCCTAGCCTGGAGACCCCTGAGAGCTGGGAACCCACCTGGCTCCCAGGCCTGTTTTCAAGGAATGTGGCAGGTGTAGGGGAGAGGGAAAGCAGCACTAACAATGCTGGCACTGCATTGAGAGTTGCCCCTAATCAGAGAGGGGAGTCCCGAGTTAGGCCTCTCATGGCAGGGACATGAAAGTGTGAGCCTCTGCTTCCAGGAGTTACTCACCTCTGCCTCTGTCTCTGGCCACAGCTGGAGATGGGTTTACTCCTTGGAAAGGGGTGGGGTCACTCCTTAAAGGAAAAGCTCCCTCCATGGGTGGGGAGTGCTCCCACTTGGAGGTTCAGGGTCTGTGGGCAGGGCTCAGCACTCTTGTCTGTCCTGGGAGATGTACGCCTAGGGTCTTTCATCTGTAAATTGAGGCCCACTAACCTCTGCAGGGGAGCTTTGCCTCAGGGCCTTGTCAAACTCTGCATCTCCTCTTTTCCAGGAGGAGGTCTGGGCGCTGCCTGTCTGGGGTCAGATCTTCACAGGGCCTGATGGAGAAGACCTGCGCCTTCCCCGGGGCAGTGGGTTGATGCCCAGCAGCTGGAGGAGGAAGCACCATGAGGCGAGCTCTTTCTTCAGAGTTAAAGGGAGTGGAAGCTGGGCAAGGGCAAAGCCAAGGCTGCTGCACCATCTGCTCACCCCGCGTCTCTGGCGACCATCTTGAGCCCAGGTCTCACCTAACTGGTGTTGGAGAGTGGGGGGTACCAGGGGAGTATTTTTCCATTCCTGTTTTCCCTTATTCATCCCACCGCAGCCCCTGAGCTTGGCAGTGGGGTGGGCAGTGAGGATACCAGGGTTTGAACAATTCCTAGAGGAAGAAGGAGGTCCCCTCGTAGAGGGAGGTACACAGTGAAAAGAGGACACGGAGCAGGTGCTGGGGCGTCAAAGCAGGACTGCCTTGAAAGGGACCTTTGGGGATGATAAGAGGCTGCGGGCAAGACCTCAGGTCCACATCTGACCAGAGGAGTACTCAATGTGTCCAGGAGATGTGTTGGCAACATTTGCTGAAGTCCAACGGGTGGTTGGCTGAGGCAGTTAGAGCATGTTGACCCACGCCCCACATTCCTCACCCATGGAAGCCCCCATTTGCCAGCCCAGGATGGCCATGCTGGTGTCCGCCCTTCCTGCCCCTGTGCTCCCTCCTGCCTCCCTGCGGTCAGCTGCCTGCTGGCCAGTTGCTAGGACGTCCACGTCCCACCTCCTCACTCTGCTGACCTTCTCCCCAGTCACTCACAGCCCCTCCTCTTGGAAGTCTCTCCTTTTGCGACTGTCATGACCATACTCATCTGCTGGATTCTCTCCTTCCTCTCAGGCTCTTTCTATTTGGACTTCTCTGTGGCCTCACCTCCACACAAAGGCTGCTGCTTTTCGGGAAGATCTTCTCCATCTGCTGTTAGCAGAGGGGACTGCATGCTCTTGGTGGTTTTACAAATGCTTTCAGCATGGGGGCTCTCAGACTCTGATACCCAACATGCACTGGACATCATGCGGACACTTGGGCGCTAGACTAAATGCTCTATGAACATCTCCCTCACAAAACTGTGAAGTGGTGTACCTCTGCATTTAATGACAGAGAGGGGAAGGCTCAGGGAGGTGAAAGAGGTAGTGCCACGTCGCTCACCCACTTCAGTCCCCCACCTGTGCATGCTGCCTTGTGTCTCCCCTCTGCCCCTGCGGACTCCCTGCCTGCTATCTCCCTTCCTAGCTGGAGGAGACACTTGGTCCAGGAATCCTCTCCTACAAAGCCCCCACAGAAGCTGGATCCCCTCTCTGCTCTCACCCTCCATGAGGCTTCTCTTCTGCTATTTTCGAATACTCTGTGAATTTCACCAGTCTGTAAAAGCATCTATTTGTATTATTGCCATACTATTCACAAGAGCAGAAACATGGAACCAACCCTGCTGTCCAATGAAAATAGCCAGGGTAAAGAAATGCGGTACATAGACACAGTGAAATATTTCACAGCCATAAAGAAGGACAAAATTGCAGACATCTCGGCAAATTGGATGAAATTGGAGACTATCTTTCTTAGTGATCTATCACAGAAACAAAGAACCAAATACCACATGTTCTACTCATTGGCAGTAGGGAGACACTGCCAGGGGAGGGAGGAAGGTGATGGTGGGGGGGATATAACAGCACAAAGGGTACCAGATCCTAAGCCTGGAGAAGTGAAGACCAGTTGGAGGCCCAAACTTCAGCGGCACATACATGACTTGCGTACCTAACCCTAACTTGTACTCTTTATCATCAAATAAAGTTAAAAAATTAAATAACATCCTTGAAAGGAGAGACCTTGCCTATGCTGCTGCACACCCCCAAAGTTTATCGGGTGTCTAGGAGAGCAAATGCTCAGTAAGTGGTTGTTAATTGATGGGGGAATGCCTGTGTTCCCCAGGAAGCTCCACGAGGCAAGCTCTTTCTTCAGAGGAAGGGAGTGGAAGCTGGGCAGCCTAGACTCCTCTCTGCTTCTCATCGCTTTCCCACTCACCCTTCTCCTGTCACTCTAGGCTGCCTTTCTTCTGCTTGTAAGTCAATTCCCATGCAAGTTGGCCGAATCAAATTTGTGTACTGAGTGTCTCCCTGGGGACAAGGATCACAGCCATCATGCAGCACATTCCACAAGGAGCTTGAACGTAGCCTAATTCCATCTTTATAGCAACTTGAGGAAAGTTCAGAAAAAGTTTCAATCATCATTATGCCTCTTTGACATATGAGAAACTGAGGCTCACAGTGGCTAATTTACCTGCCCAAAGCACCATGGTTAGTAAGAGGCAGATTCAGGGCTTTGATCTTAGTCTTCGACTCCAGGTCCTATATTCTGTATTCCATCTGTGTGTAATTGTTTATGTGTGGTGTATGTCTGGTATGTGTGTGTGTGCATGCATGTGTGATGTATTGTGTATGCATGTATTTCTGTGTGGCCAGTATGGTCCAGTCTGTGTGTCTGGTGTGTGTGTCCATGTGTGTGCATGCGCAAATGTGTATTGTGTATGTTTGTGTGTCAGCAGTACATGGGTGTCGATGTGTGTGATTTTATGTGTGGTCAGCCCTGGGTATCCATGTGTGGCCAGGAGAGGCACTTACAGGGGCAGAGATTTTGTCACCAATTTGCAGCTACCCAGGAAGCAGAGTTTGAAAAGCTAAAGCTTTAAATATTCCTGGACCCACAGGAGGCCAACAACTTCTTGTGAGAGAATCAACCTTCCCATCCTCCTTCAGGCTCAACCCCAAGAGAGCATCAGGCTGGGATCCTGGGTCTGAACTTTAACCAAGACCCTTCAGGTCTGTGGCCAGGCGGTTTTCTGGCCCCAGGAAAGAGCTTCGAGAAATCTCAGCAGGGCACAGGGCCTCCACTTTGGGGGCTGGTCTTGGGGGGAGCAGTCTGCAGGAAACAGAGTGACAAACAGGGGACAGAGCTGAGGACAGACCGGCAGCTTGGGGGTACAGGTAGGAGGTGCCATCCTTCCAGGATACCCGGGTAACAACAGACCTAGCAGCAAGGGTGTGGGCGAGGCTCAGACACAGGGGGCCCAAGGAAGCATGGAAGGGCGTCAGGCAATTCCTCAGAAAGCACTTTAAGTGATAACATGTGTCTGTAGGTAGGAAGGCATCCCAAAAGGTCAAAGAGAAAGCTGGCCAGTGGAATGGGCAGGGCAGAAGACACACGGCCAGGAGGGTGGAGACAAGACGCGGAGGGCAGGCAGGGCAAGGGGGCAGGTGTGTGAGCTGGGCTGAAGGGCTCATCTGTCCAAGGGTCCCCAGGCTTTCCTGGAGGTGGCCTTGGCCGCAGCCCCTCAGCTCAGGACGGCAGGAGTGAGGCAGGCAGGATGTGGGGCGTGAGCTCCCAGCAGCCAGGCAATTTGCTATGTCAGAGATATTTTCACTTGCATGAGCTTGCTGACTTCTCACAGACCCAGTGTGCTGGACCAGGGCCACTGTCATTTCATAGATGGCAGAGTGGACTCTTGGCACAGTCAAGTGGCCTGTGGAGATGGCGCGGCTGGCTGGGAGAAGAGCCATGGACCCAGGTCAGGGTTTGTTCGGGAGCACCAAAGTGGGGACTTCGTGAATTCTCTGCAGGGCCGGTAGTTTGGCCACGGTCCCTTCTCAGCCTCCAACCTCATCTCTGGGCTGTTCTTTGCTTTTCCTTTAGTGCATCATTAAGGGCTTACTTTAGCATGGAAATGCCACGATATACTAAATGTGGAAATGCCAAGAGTTCAGGACAAACACACACTGCTGGCATGCAGCAGCACATGCAGCCAGGCGAGACTTGCCACCCGAATGCAGGAGCCAGGGCTCCCCCGAGGCAACACCGGGCCGTGTGCCCACTGCGCTCTGCTCTGCCTGCCTCTGTCCTTGAACATTTCCCCCAGTTCCTCTTGGTCTCTTTTCCTGTCCCTCCCCCCTCCCTCCCTCCCTCCGCCTTCCCTCTCCCCACCTCTCTCTCAACACCAGGAGACATCATTTTCCCAACATTGTTTCAGGGAAGTAGGAAGGGAAGTGGTGAGCTGCCTCGATGGAGCCAGCACTTTAAGCCATTCTAGCAGGAACTCCTTTGTATGTGTATGAAGGGGAGGGGGAACACGGGGGCAGTTTGCACGAGAAAGCTCTGGTAGCCAGCAGGAACCAACCAAGCTGAGGGAGCTGGGTCTTAGTCCCCACAGAAGGGGTAGGAGCCAAACAAGATAGAAGCTTTGTGCGTAAGGAAGGCAAGGGCCTGGGGCTCTCACACTCATCTAGAACCGGGCAGAGACGCAGGTGTGAGTGTCCTTGCTCACTGCGGCAATGGGCTTCCCTCTGCTCGGGACAACCTGGCCTTGGTGGGTAACCCAGAGCTGTGGGACTATGGAACAGATGCTTGGCTATAGGGAAGGACTTGATGTCAGGACCCAGGAAATGGCTTTGGGACTGCAGAGTCCCTTGGAGGGCAGCAGGTGGGAAGGCAGAAAGGTTTATCCTCCATCATACGCATTCCCAGAACTTACCATCCAGGTGTAGGGCCCTGGAATCTTTTTTGCTAAGAAATATCTCTCACCAGCCAAACACTGACACACGCACAGATGTGTAACTTAAAGGAAACCACACTGATTCTGGAATCAGATATCTCTTTACTGGAAACCTAACCCTCCCCCCACTAGCTGTTTGATCATGGGCAGGTTATTACACCTTTACAGGCCTCAGTGTGTGCAGCTATAAGACAGAGACAATGCCCACTTTCAGGATTTTCTTTTTTTTGAGATGGAGTCTCACTGTGTTGCACAGGGTAGAGTGCAAGGGCACGCTCACGGCCACCACAGCCTCAACCTGCTGGGCTCAGGTGATCCTTCTGCCTCAACTTTCCAAGTAGCTCAAACTACAGGTGCACACTACCACACCTGGCTTAGTTTTTGATTTATTGTAGAGAAGAGGTTTCACCAAGTTGCCCAGGCTGGTCTCGAACCCCTGAGATCAGGCAGTCTTCTTGCCTCGGTCTCCCAAAGTGCTGGGATTATAGGAGGATGTTTTTAAAGAACAAAAAAATCCAAGCATATAACATGTCCCCTGTGTGGCAGATTCTCACTGGAAAATAGTCATTGCAATGACTCATCAACTATTGTAAGAGCTTGTCAACTCTTTCTTTAAGATACAAGTATTTATGGAGAACCTCATGTGTTCAAGGTACTGGAGATACAGGAAAGAATGAGCCAAAGGAAGAAAAAAGGCAAAAATGCAAGAGAACTTACATTCTAGTGACTAGACAAAGTAAATATGCAAAAATATGCAATGTGAAGTACTTTGAAGAGAAATAGTAAGGGACACAGGTGTGGGGAGGGGGTTATTTCCAACAGGGATGCCAGGAAAACCCTCTTTGAGAAGGTCATGTTGGATCAGAGTGAAATGGCGCTGTAAACTGTGTCATGATTTGGGAGGAGCATTCTAGAGTTAGGAGCAGCAGGTGTGGTCGATGTGAGGAGGGATGGGCTTGGCGTGTGTGGAAAAATAAGAACTAGACTTTTGCCAAAGGTAAAAAGGAATGATGGCACCATTTACTGAGGTGAGAAAAATTATTTCTTTGGATTTGGGGAAGACTGAATGACAATTGGATTAGGGGAAGGGAAAGCAGGGCTCTGCTTTGGAAACGCTAAGTTCGAAATGTGTCCTGTCCTATATATGGAGATGTCCAATCAGGAGCTGGATACACAAGCATGGATCAGGAGCTTTGCTGAGAGGAGAGGCATAAGCTTGGAGTTAATAGTGTCCAGGAAGGACTCAGGGTTATAGTCTTACAGAAAATCATCTGGGGCGAGTAAAGGCAGAGAAAGGGATGGAGATTGAGCCTGCAGGTCAGTAGATGAAGAGTCAGGGAAGGAAACAGAAGCAGCCACCAATGAGGTGGGAGGAGGTCAGAGACAAGGCAGTCAAGGGAAGAAGACATTTCAAGGAAGGAGCTTTCAAATGTGTCAAATATTACCGTTGTTCAAGGAACCTGGAGATGAAAAATTATTTCTTTGGATTTGGCTAGAGGGAGCTTTTTGATGATCCTGACTAAAGCAGTCAGAAAGGGTGGTGATTGGAGCATGTTGTGGCAAGGATGCAGGGTGAGAAAATGAAGAAAGAAGATGGCACAGTCTTGCAAGAAAACAGGGCAGTGGTTAGGGACCTGGGATCTACAGATTTTCTTCTATTATATTAAGAAGGTGACTATTACAATCTGGTGGAACACAGCCCAGTAGAAGGAGAAATCAATGCAAAAGGAGAGGGGGTAAGTGTAAGAGTAGACTTTTTGCTAGGAAATGTTGAGGCTTCACTAAGGTGTATAGTCCTAAATTTGAAATGAGAATGGTCAGCATCGTTGTGTGTCTGTGTGAATGTGTGTACATGTGGACTGCTTTCATTTGTCCATGGATAGGCATAGTTGTCTTTAACCCAACTTGGATTTTTCTAGGAGGTTGTCTTGGAAGAAGTATGGGCAAAGGAATTGCAGAGGTATGTAAGGGGTACGCATATTGATAAACCAGGGCATCCGTTCCACTTCATGATGGAAATAAGGTTATGGAGGGATTAGGGACAGTAAAAACCTTGTGGGATGAATGGATTGGGGATGTCAGTGGGGCCAAAGATGAATTATATTGGAAGTTTTAGAATGGGTAATGTGGAAACACAGTGGCTCAGTGGGTAGGTTTTTAAAACCAGGCATTGAGGACTACAAATGATTGATAATGCTAAGTTCTAGGGTATGGCCATGCAGTGAGAGGCTCATTCAGGTGGAAGCGGCCATGAGGGGAGATGGTTTGAGGAGCAGGTGCTGGATGGGTTGTGAACAGAGGTGATGGCCTCACTACAGTGACAGGAGTGGTGATGGAAACAGTTGTATTTGATCCTGATACTAAAAAGAAATAAGTGGAAAGTCTCTGAGCTGGCAAATGACAGCAAAAGGTAGAGGCAGTGTGTCGCATGACTGATGAGATGTACTTCCAAGGATGTGGGGGCTGTGAAGCAAAAGGGAAGTAAATGATCTGGGAAGATCTATCCAAAGAGAAGTCTATACCACCTCTATCTCAGTGGTGCCATGGGTGTAGGAGAGAAAAAAGAACTGCCAGAAAGAGGAATCAGTGATCTTAAGAGAGATTCACTTTTCAGTCTGAGAGAAAAAGGGACTGGGAGACTTGAGAGGGCAGTGGGGACCTAGAGAATTTTGTTGTTGATAGCTTGTGCCCTTAAAAGAAATAGAAGTGATTACTGGGACAGAAAGAATGTGTTGAATTGGAAGAGAGAATGTATACAAATGAAGAATAAGAGTTCAGGTGATGATAATGACTGGAAGGCTTGGGCTTTGAATTGTGACTGAGAGTAGACAGAAATAATAGAGTACGGTTGGATCACCCGTGCTCTTTAAGGAATTTGGGTAATCAATTCTAATGATAGCATCTGCTATAGTCTAAATCTTGCTGTCCCCGCAAAATTTCTATGTTGATCTCTTATCCTCAGTGCAGTGGTGTTGGCAAGTGGTTAGCTCATAAGGAGAGGTTTCCATGAGTGGGATTAGTGTCCTTAAAAACTAAGTCTTTGGGGCATATTCTCTGTGCTTGCGGTGTGAGGACCCAGCAAGGAGGCACCATCTATGAAGCAGAGAATGAGCCTTACCCAGATGCCAAACCTTCTGGCACCTTGATATTAGAATTTCCAGCCTCCAGAACTGTGAGCAATAACTTTTTAAAAATAAATTAGTCATCTAAGGTATTTTTTACAGCAGCCTGAGTGGAGAAAGACAATGTCATTCTTAGACCTTGCATTTAACCACTGGTGGTGGGAAGATGGAAGGAGAGAGGACTTACCATAAGCACATGAAGCTCTGGCACAGCATCACAGTAGAGTGAAGGTAGACTTTCTGCCGTGGAAAGGAGAGGATATGAAGATCAAGAGGTATTTCTGAGACATTCTATATAGACAGAGGTGGGAAAAGTTGTGGCCCTAGGAAAGTCAGTCTTTTCAATGTTATATGGGTTCTGGAGGACCTAGGTATGCCAACAGCTATTTTGTTTGAGGTGTGGATGTATCTCATTCAATAAGGAAGACTTCCAGACCATTGTGGTTGACTCTGGATCCTGGTAGCTAGTTAGAGGTCTTTCTGAAATGTAGGCACTGGGCCAGAAGATTCCTTTAACCTGGCCAGGCAGGCATTGTTCATGAGTGACAGACTCAGCCTATTGAAATTCTTCAGAGGTTGAAGAGAGGTCCTGTCATCCAGGGACACAGTTGGCCATGGTTGAGTGTGTGGTTGGAAGAGCATAGACGATGCAATCAGAAAAAAAAACTAGATTCTGACTTATGACCTTTGATTACAGCTCTATTTCCACATTTAATCATCTTCATAAACATGCCCCCTCATCTCTAAGTATGAACAATGATTCAGGACTTATGTGCAGTTCTGTTGTGAAGGGCAAATGAAATAGCAAGATTTTACTCCCCCCCTTTGCTGATGAGAAGTCTTAAAACTTAGGGAGGTTAAGTGGCCCAATGCCTCAGATTTGAATCTATGCTCAACCAGCTTTACAAATTCTGGTTCTTTTCCCACTCCTTCATAGTCTTTCACTACTATGGGTCAAAATCTCTTTGAAATGTAATTTAGAACTATAAGTATTTTCCCATATGTTCATGAACATATACTTGTGAAATCAGTCACAAGAGCACAATGGAACTAGCTTAAGCATGTATGTAAGATACTGGTCTGTCTCATGACCATCAGTGCTTTTCATAGACTATCTCACTGGATGCCATGGAGGGTAAAGAGGGCAGGGTCTGAACATCTAGAACCCACATCCAGAATTGATTTGAGTCAAGGAAGGCTGAAAGCAGGTATGGCCAAGGAGATTCGACCCTGGGGCGGGGTTCTCACTTCCAGAAGATCTTTGCCAATGACTTTGTCAATACCTTTGACAACTGAGGTCTGACCTCCGTTTCTGAGAAGCTGCAGCCATACGCAGGATGGAGCACAAGGTGTGAGGGAATCTGGAGCTAAGAGATCGGTCAGTATAACAAGATATTAGCCTAGAACTCAGTGAGAAGCTCAGTGGAGATCCCTGTCTGTGAACAGATACTTTATCAAGGCCTAGAACAGTCATTCTTAACTTTTGCTATGCATTAAAATCACCTGGGGATCTTTCAAAAATCCTGATGTCCAAGCTGCACCAATCGACTCAAAATCACTGAAGGTGAGACACAGGTGACAGCACTTTTTAAAGATCCCTGATGATTCCATTGTGCAGTGAAGATTGAGAATCACTGGTTTAACAAAGAGGCAGCTGTCAGGTGCTGAGAGTGTGACTCCGGGAGGTGGGGATGCAGTGATGAGGTGAGCTGGGCAGTGAGGTACAGACAAGCAGCCTGAGCTCTGAGACAAGCCCTACCACCTGCTCTCAAAGAAACACCCTTGTCTTCCTGTTCTTTTTTTTTTTCTTTTTCTTATTATCAATATTTTTTATTATGAT